>NW_011948428.1:687185-796904 GCF_000503995.2 Ceratosolen solmsi marchali
GTACGTTTCACGCGTATCATAAAACGCAAACGAGAGAAAATTTTTCATCTCTGTATATAAAGTACCTATTTAAATAATCAAAATTTAAATGAATCAGGAAGGAAAATGATAATAATAAAATTATCATAATGATGCAAACGCATATGATACATGACATCAGAAGTGGAAATATTTTGTCTGCAAGTATTTGAATTTTACATAATATTTTCGGAATAACAAACTTTTTTTTTCTTATATTACATAGAAACCTTTTCCCTGTATGAGACAATAAATCGCAAACAAAAATCGACAATTTCTTTCAAACATGAATTTCGTATTAGATTACGTTATTCCCTATGAGAAGCATGAAAATCTCTTCAATGTTCATATATTAAAAATTAATTTTCACACAAATATTGCGCAATGATATAAAGAAGCAAATTCTTATTTTTCATAGATTTTCTAAAAATAATAATGATTTTAATAATAATAATAATAATAATAATAATAATAATAATAATAATAATAATAATAATAATAATAATAATAATAACAACAACAACAACAATAACATCAACAATAATAAAAAAAATATATATATAAATATTAAGTAAGTAAATTGAAGCAATAAATTAATTTTAGCAATAAAATATTATAATTTAACATATTGTTGAATATATTCAAATTTCTTAATTTATAAAAATAATTTATAAAAACAATGCTCTGATTATGAAAATAACTGTGTATTTTCCAATACTTTCCAATACCTTTTCTAAATGACATTTAACTTAAAAATTCATCAAAATATATTTTACATTAAATATATTTATATTTACATTTTATATGCATTTAAAAAATGGTCAATTATGTTACAAATATTGACAATCTACCTAAAGATTTTCTTATTTAATTTTATTATACATAATTATAAAAACAAATTTGTATTAGATTCTTTTGAAGTAGATTTAGTCAAAATTTAATAATAGAACTCATGCATCACAAACAATATTATGATATATATTTCTTTTATCAATTAATAATTATAGGATAATTTTGAAATAAAGTTCGTAAAAGAATTATAATTTGTTATATTTGTTAAAGTTGTTAAAAAAAAACTATTAAACATAATTAAATGAATAAATAATATTTCTAAAATTAAAAATTATTTTCAAATATTTGTATTTATAGCACATTGGTAGCTGTACAGAATATAAAATATTGAGTATACAAATAGTTGATTACTTGACGCTTACGAAGGTTATAACAATATACTTTACAAAATAACTATTTCAATGTGATTGAAAAAGGATATTTTGTCACTATTTTTCGAATACTTTGAACAATTGATTTTTTGTAAGTTTTACTCTCTATATAATACCTTACGATATTTAAAAAGTTATGAACTCTAGATAATTCAATCGACTTCTTACATTTTCTATATATAATAAGTGATGTTTGCAAAACGAAAACTTTATTTAAATTTCAAATTTAACAATATATTTTTAGTAATGCACATGCTGCTTTTCGGAATAAAGTTGACGCTTTCTAAATTTACAAGTTTTAACTTCAAATCAAGAAATACTTGCTATTTCACGATATTGAAATCACGCTCGTATTTGTAAATATATGCACGCATACATATCTATATATTGGCTTTAAATGGATCATTTTCATGTTTACAGAACATTCATAAATAATTACTTTCTCTCCAAATTATTTTGTATAAATAAAATGTTTACTACCCGCTTATTTAAAATTATTTTATAGCGAAATTTACAACATTTATAAAGTTTAAATTAATAATTTATAGATTTAAACAATTGACTATTTAATTATAATATGTTTGAAATATATATATATATATATATAAATTATATAAATTTTCATTTAGATAAAACTTATTTATAAATTATTAATAATATGTAAATTTCTATTGTATATTAATATATTAGATCGTTTAATCTTTAATGATTTAATAAATATTATTATTAAAGGTATATATTTAATTGATCATTAAATATTTTAGTTTTTTATAGTTTTTTTTTAAACCATAAATAATATTATTAAAAAATTACAAGTAATTAGCATAATATTTTGAAGTGATTTTTTCTTCTGATTTTTTCTTATTTTAATATACAATTATTTCTAGGTGACTAGCATTTACATGAATAATCGATATACATTAAATAAGAGCAAATTTAAATATTGAATTCACATAACGTTTTAGGGCGATATATAAAGGTTATGTATGTTTAAAATTTATTCATCCATTATTTTTTGCTTAGAATGAAAAATTGTGTAAAGACGAAGAATTTTAAATATGTAAATTACTTTGAAAACACTCACTTAAATCTGTATGATAAATGAAAAGCCTTCTACAGTCCATTTTAGAATATATTTTATCTCATTAATTATCAAAAGTATTGTAATTAAATACCTTGTTGTATTATTCAAATGTCGTAGAAATAAAATTTTTATATTATAGTATTTAGAAATGCTAAAGCTACTTTTGATGATAAATTTAATACAATTTACAATAAATATAATATAGGACTTCCATTTTACAAAAATTAATGACTAAATTATCCAATCATTATTTAATTACAATATATTTAAAATAACCATAAGCATAATATAAAAACTAAATAAAAGTTGGTAAAGTAATAAAATTAATTATAATCGATGACTCTTTTGAGATTTTTTACTTATCTTTAAGTCGAATGGGTCTGTATTTTCAAAAAATAGCATTATTCTCGAATGGTTCAAGTCAAAGAATAATTTTACAAAAAATAAAAATCGCTTATTTCGACATATTAAAAAAATTTTATACATAGGAATATAAGCATCGAATGTTGTGTTTTATATATGAAAATTATTGCTAATTCTAAAAAAATGTACGAAATATATTTTCAAATATAATTAAATGCGTTGAAAATTCAAATTTAAATAATAAAAATCTATAAGAGACTACTTTTAGATATCAGAATTTTACAGTGATATAAAGAGATGGAAATAATATCTTGAATTTCAAAATAGTTAATTATTGAGGATCGATAATTGTAATTAAGATGCAATAAGTAAAAATATGAATAGCTTCAAAATTCTTTGAATAGGTATAATTTATCCAATACTTTTATACATAAAAATGAAATAGATAAATAAATAAATAAATAAAAAAAATATGTACTATTGTCCCAATAAAATTAACGATTTAAGCAGTGACTAGGAAGGAATATTAATCGCGGGCTCCGAATAAATAAATCGCCTTACGTACTTTTTTATTATTAATCTTTCGATTTATTTAGGGTAACGATAATTGCCGCTTTCTTATCTTCTCCGCCGTCGCATACGTAATACTCCGTCTTGAATTTCGTCCATTTTCTTTTTTGTTGCATGGATTTGCTCAGGGGATTACGAATTCCACGTCCCACGGGATTCTCCTTTCGTCTTCTGGCTTTACCGCATAAAAGCGCGATTCATTTTTATTTTGCCGTCCTCCTCTCGTTCCCACTCCCCTGTCGCTCTCTGCGTCTGACATTCAAATCGTCCATCGAGGATAATGCGAAATGGCCATCTTCCTCGAATATGCAACTGGAGGTGCAGCAATATTGGAGGTAATCGCCCTGAAAAAGCGCGGCTTAGCTGTGCGACG
Source organism: Ceratosolen solmsi marchali (assembly GCF_000503995.2). NCBI lineage: Eukaryota > Metazoa > Arthropoda > Insecta > Hymenoptera > Agaonidae > Ceratosolen > Ceratosolen solmsi. The sequence continues at coordinate 690,817 of NW_011948428.1, forward strand.
TGGGAGGGGGAAACGATCGCATTACCCGTCTGATGTTGTGTGCGTTACCACTTATCCAAGAATGGCAATGCAATTCTTTCCTGCTTTTCTCCCTTCCCCCTCCCAATCATTATCGCCCATTCTGCGATCGTCGCTTTGTGAGTGAAGATCTTAGCTGATGGGAGAGCAAAGTGGATCGTTTTATTGTGGTTGCGTCTATATTTGAATGTAGCCATAATACTTTTTGAATATGTCCGTGTATTAATCGTCTGTTTACCTCTCAGCTTACCATTTCTCTCCAAGGTATTTTCACTTGACAATAGCAAAAATATTATCGAGTGGCTTTAACGAAGATTAAAAGACTTAGTAATGCACAATACAGCTAATAATTATGAATAAATGGAAAATCTATTAATTGCAAAATTTCAATATGATTTATATAAATTATGATTCGTAGTGAATTGTTTATAATGAGATAATTAGATAATTGCGAGTTAATAAAGTATTTCAATGTAAGATATCGATGGCTTACTGCACTTCTTCAAAGTTCATAAAATACTTACTTTAATATATTCAACTAAACAGTATTATAAATTAAAATAAAAAGTATTATATTTACTGGATAGCTGAATTGTAAAGAATTTAAATTAGTATAAGGAACGAAGTTATCGACATTTTAAATTTAACTATAATGGCAAGCACGTAGCAACTCAATTTCGAATTAAATAAAATTTTATTGAAAACTCTCACATTAACATTGTTATTAATATTTTAACGCTTTGTGCATGAATTTGTCAGATTTATAACAGTGAGAAGATTATATATTACACATCCTAATACCTCATTATCATTGTTATGCATGATAATTATTATTTTATCATTCATTGACAATTCTTTAGCTGATATACTATTTTTAATAGGAAACATCCAATAAAATATTTAAAACAATATATCAATGCGAGATATAAATTATTTTCAATTAGTATGTAAAATATATTCAAGTGACTATTAAACAAAATTAACTCGTATCCAAGTAATGATAATTTAGATAAATAAAATTTTAAAAATATCTAAATCTACACAGATTTTCTAAATTAATTGAATATATATACATATACACACACACATATATATATATATATATTATTAAAATATTTACAAAGTGATCAAAGTTTAGCTGCAATTTACATTACATAGTTTATTATAAAAAAAAACATCATTACCTAGTTTATTATCTAAATAAAGGTAGAATATCAATTGACATTTTATTCTTCAACTATTTATTTTACCGCAATGCTGGCAAACAATTAATATCCGTAAACAACTAAAGGGCAACTTGAAATCTCGCTTTTTCGATGAATTTCAAAAGATTTAATGTTGCCATGACTGTTCGCTCACGCTGTAAATATTTTAATCACTTAATTTTTTAATTTTATGAATTGCAAAAATATTTCATTAAGAAACAAGGAATTCAGAATTGCATAGCCGTATAAATTACCGTTCGACAGACAAAATAAATAAAAAATAGAAATAAACGTGAACACGAAAACGAAAAGAAAAAAAAAACAATGAATCAATAGTTTCGAATGAAAAGCTTCAATTTGTTATCATATAATAATGCATCTAATTATTTATCTTTTAAATCATGTTAGCTAGTGTAGAATTTCTTTTCCCTTTTGTTCTTTAATTTCAATGAACACTATTGTCCTATTAGCCTAAATAAGATAAATATTCTTGGCGGCCAATTAAATGTATTTACGGAGAGTAATAATCGAAATAATGATTAATTACCCTTTTCATTTTATAATGTAAAGTCTGCAATGTGGTGCATCAAGTCTCATGAATTAGTCATCTTCGCATATAATAAATTAAGTCAAAGATCCCCATTCCAAGTAAATAAAATTATGGGTACGCCCATTGTTATGCTTAGAACAATAATAATTGTTCTGCATCGTATATTTGTAATACCCGTGAGAAAATGTCGTCTTAGCCCGAAAAGCCCGTAATCAATGTTTGCCTTTTTATTTACAAAGCATAGAAACGCGCACGCACGCCCATGTTATCTAGCAATTAAAAATGCTTCTCAGTCCCTCGAACGCTAATCATTGCACCGGGAAATGTAATTTCCACTTGACATGGCGAGCTGCTTTTTCCCTGTAAATAAATCAACGCCAGCGCTCAAAGACTTAGCTCGCGAAATTATTAGATAGCCCTCCCGGTCCCAGCTAATCCACCGATAAGTAAGCTGCGCGATATTAACGGGTGGTTGGGGGGCTGGAACTGGGAGGTGGGAGGGATGGGAGTAGGGCGAGTAGGGGTTAGTTGAGGAGGGGATTGAGGGGGGGGGCGTAGCCACCGTCGAAGGTAGGGAGCAATGCGTTAATCGATGTTCAGTCGCTATGACCCGAGCTGACCGCTGTGCGAAAAATGTGGGAAGTTCCCTTGGGACGGTTTTTTGCTTCCGATTCAGGCACCTGGACGACCTTCGGCAGCGCGAACGGCTCCAACAGCGAGGAGAACGCCGAGGCCGTCATATCCCTCGCTTACGAGAGTGGCATCAACGTCTTCGACCTTAGCGAGGCGCACAGCGGACCCAAGGCCGAGATCCAGCTCGGGCGTATACTGCAGAAGCGCAATTGGAGTCGCACCAGCTACGTCGTTACCACGAAAATCTACTGGAATCCAAAGTGAGTCTGATGGATGGGGCTGGAGCGCGGCTTTTTATATGTAGCCCATGACGAGGATGAGGCGAATTGTAAAACTGCAAATTCCGAGGTTCTATTCCTAGAGGGTTGATGTGCGAAAAATAAGCACCGCGGTGAGGATGATTTAAACACGAACTTCTCATTCTCTATGGGCTCTATAAAGTGTTGAGGTATGTTCAATGACATTCGATGATAGAGTATACAAACTTTTGTATACATAAATTTTTTAATTGCAATAGCTAGCTTATAGAAATAATGTTTTTCTTATGAAAATTGGGGCGATCGAAACATATTCTTTCTCTTTTACTTAGGCAAACGTATTGTACTTAGGCAAATGCACATTAGTTAATTGGATCTGGGATGATAATTGTGCTAGCCATAATTTTTGTTACTTAGGTTTCGTTGACTCTCGAGTTCAACAGTGTGAGAGAATATTACACACACATACGCAAAATGGTTAAAGCACATCATAGGATTTAACTACTTGAAAAAATTACAATAACCACATTGTATTCGAAATAGTGCAAAAGCAAAGAAAAATAATAACGTTCGATAAAAACGAAATATCCAAGGTAAAGAGTGTGACATTATCAATTTGAAATTCTATTTTAAACAGTAGATGGTAAGAAATAATACTCTAAGACTTCCAAATGAATGGATACAAGGATTTGTAGTTAGTATTTGGGTCATTGAAGCCCTAACCAATAATAATCAAACTTGCTTATATTGTTACTATTGTTTAAAACTTTCTTTAATACAATTGTCAGAAAACAATTTTCAAATGTAATTATATATATATATATATATATATATATATATATATGAGCATTTCAAGATAATTCTTTTTATTCCGATAATATATATTTAATTAATGATAAATATATATTCTCTTTTAGTTCTGATCTTCTTAGAGTTCTTCTGAAATTTTATATATTTATAGTTTTACATATTTATGATGATTTATTAATTGATGTTGATTTATTCGTATGTATAATTATTATGTGCAACCAAACTATTTAATACGAAAATTAGCAACATATAAGTAGAAAGAGTATTAGCGATATTGAAAGGAAAAATTTTCACTTGCAACGCAAATGAAGTATATAGAATTAAATAGTCGTTACATAGTCGTTTTCTCTTGAAAAAAACGTATATTTGTTAATTTATTTTTAAAGTATCAAACTTGAACAAAAATACTAAATTTCTTATAAAAAATATATTAACGCATCGAGACTAATTCAATATATTATTTTCAAAAATTAATTGACAATTATAGTAAATTCGCTAGAATATGCATAATTAATTATAATAATAATTCATAAATTCAATTGAAATTCATGGAAATCGAACGTGAACTTTCAGTGTAAATGTATAGTTGTCAATTTAATAATAAAAGTTTAACTTAAGCTAGGAGCATTCCAATTAACTATAGCGATTTTAGCAACAGTTATATGTTTTAATTTTCCAATTATCTAGTAAATCTAGTACCGTTATTATCGATATAAATAAAATAAAGGATATTAGAAAATAAGGTAATAATATTTAGAAAATAATAATTATAATATTTTTTATGAAATTAAATGAAATGAATAAAGTTAATGAATAAACTAAGCTCAAACTGTTACAAATACAATATTTATAATATTTATAAGAATATCGATGTTCCTCTATCTACACTGAACTTAGTACAGTAGTGATTAAAGTTGGAAATTAGAATGTGATAATGAAATGGAAAAATTCGAGCAGTCATAAGCTATAGACAATCTATATCGAATTCCATGTTATAAGGGTAATTTAATTATAATGATTAAGATGGGCGAGGGATGTAAGTGAAATAGAAAAGAGCAATATATAAGGTTTCAGCAAGCAAGCGGAATAGCATAATAAAAGATCTTCAGGCATCTGTAACGAAAGTAGTGGAGAGAAAATGTTTAATTAAATTTAAAGAAGATAGGGTACGTGCAAGTATTTTAGCTGGAACAAAGAATTAGCTGAAATGATCATTACCGCCTAATAAGGTGCGGCACTGTTAGTTTGTAAAATAAATTAAAGGAATGCCAACGCTTGGGTCAATTTTGGCACACGTGTTTCAATTATTTTATATTCAACACACTTCATTGAGGTTCCAATGTGAATACTGGACAGCAGGTGTATTAAACCGAATATAAAATCCTCTAGAAAAAAAAAAAAAAAAAAAACAAGAAGAAAAAAGATGAAGATTCTTTATAGATTCACTTTATAATTTATTTGCGATCTAATACATTTAATTGAAATTAATTTCATATTTTCGAAGATAATTTTCTATACGTTTTTAAATAAATATCGATTTTTCTTAATTTCACACTACAGCATTATTTCATAAAATCAAGTGTTTCATTGATACGAGAATAATGAATATGTCATTAATCATTATCTCGTACTCGGTGACACATGATGGAGCGCGCGGTGATTAATTGTTGCAGCTGCTCCATTAATCAATGACTAAATTAGGAATTTATTTGCACGTTTATTTTCAAATGTTATAAGGGCGAAAATGACGTATTTATTATTTAATTATTAATTTAAGATCCGAGGCAAGAGGACTTTCGAGGAAGCACATTATTGAAACGGTACAGGCATCGTTGGCTCGGCTTCAATTATCCTACATAGACATTGTTATGATTCACAAAGTCGATTCAACTTGCCCCATGGAAGGTATGTATATTTCATAATATTCGACAAATTTATTAATGAATAATTACTTGTGTGTAATCCCGTCAATCAAGATTAAATTGTTTTTAAACACGCAATGATAATTTACATGAAAATTCAAGAACTTTTGTATTTAAAGTCATTATGAAAATTCAAATGACCATATAACATATATGACTGCGAAAATGAAAAATAAATAATATTCTTTCTAATATAAATAAGAATTATTAATGCGATTAAATTTAAGGGGATAAAAATATCAGAAAATTTGTTTTCATAGAAATCGTTCGCGCTATGAATTATGTGATAAGTAAAGGATGGGCTATGTATTGGGGGACTTCAAGATGGTCGCCCGTCGAAATTATGGAAGCTTACTCCAACTGCCGGCAATTCAATTGCGTAACGCCAATCGTCGAGCAAGCGGAATATCACCTTTTCTACAGAGATAAACCCGAGCTTTACATGCCCGAGTTGTACAATAAAATTGGTAAAATACATTGACGAAATTGGTAAATTGCATTATCAGATGTGTTTATTTTTTATTACGTTTTATTTATTTTTACGTTTTATTTTCTTCACTCGACATAAAAGCACTCGATACGAGCGAGAAATTTATTATTAATTTTTTGCTTCAACTTATACAATCAAGTTACATTATTTAGCATTAGAAAGATTTTTCATTTATTGATCCTTGAGTTGTACAATGCGAAATAGTATAATCGAGAGAGGCAGAGGAAATCAAGCTATTGAATTATTTCCGTCTCTCTGCTTCTCCTCGTGATCTACTTAAAATCGATTTTTACATGATAGGTAAGATAAGTCACGTTTAAGAAATTTTAAATTTACATCACGGCTAACATTATCGTTTTAATTGATTACTTTTGTTTACACTGATAAAGTTCATTCATTTTAAGCAATTTATCGTTCGAAATATTTGTATATATAAAGAAATGTTTCAAATGCGCTAGAGAGCATGTGAAATATTGTATTTTCAATCCTTTCAAATCATAAAAAATATTTCAATTTTTTATGCCTGCGTGATATTTTTGTGAAAGAATTTTTAAATATTGGCAATTATTATTAAATGTTTACACGTTTCGTTCAATAGGCAAATAAAATTCTACATGTTTTTTTTTCTTCAAAATTTACTATTCAAAATTATTAACAAAACAATTATTAACATATTAACAAACATTAACAATCATTAGATTTAAACAATAAATAGAATATTTTAAAAGAACATTCATTAAAAAATTTTTTAGTTCAAATTATTTTACGAACTAAAGAAGTTATTGTTAATTTAATTAGCATAGTATTCTGAACTTTAATTTGTGCTTGTAGCTGCTCAAGTTATGAGCTCTTTTTTATTTATTAATTAATTAGTTAAATTTATGTAAATGCTGTACAAGCATTATTAAAAATTTTTTAAAAGGATATTCAATATTTAAAAATACAAAAAGTTCAAATAATAATGTTTTCAATATGATATATTAACCTTTATTAAAAAATATTCTTTCATGTTTTGTATATATAGATACATGCATGCGAGAAATAATTTATATTAATTCTATTTTATTTTTAGTACTTTAAATAATAGATTTACGCTCGTTTCTGTAAGTATAGTCATTACACACACGCCCGCGCATACGCATACGCATATATATATATATATACAAATATCGAAGTAGATAAGTAAATAGTATAATCTAATTATTGATATTATTCAACTTATAATAAGTTCTAAATTAAAATTCAGAATTATACACAATTTTATACTATCTAATATTTTGATTGAAATGGATAATAATAATATTTCTGAGTTTTCAATATATTTTGTATTGCAGATTTATTTTTGATTAGTATATGAGAATTCTAATTACTTACAAAACTTTTTAGTTTGTTTAGCTAATTACTTTTCCAACATCAATAAAGCATTCAAGTTTCACGCATAAGATTACGTATATTGCTCGATTTCGTTAAAGTTATGCTCATAATTGTTCAATAAAACAAAACAAAAAAAATTATACAATTTTGATTTGCAATTATAAATGAAAAAACAAGTAAATAAATAATACGGTATTTATAAATAAATTCTTTCTGCACTTAATTATATTCTTTGCATTAGTTTCATTTATTATAAATAAATGAATAAAATTTCTTTTAAATGAAATATTAGTATATTAAAGCGGCATAACTCAGTCGATTTTCCGTGCTTTATAGTTTGTTTGCCAAATTTATAAATTTTTATGATTCGTTATTGGCTTATGTCTACAAAATTAATTTGCAAAATAATTCGCATTCATATTTTGCTACTATTTTTCTATTGACATAATAGTGTAATGTTGTTTAAGTATAGAATATGAAATGTAAGATAATAATAACATAAAATTAATGATTGTTTATTAACATTATATTGTTTTATAGAATATTTTGTAATTAGTCCATATCTATTGGATATTTTTAATTACTCTTTGTTAAAAATGTACAGAAATTATAATTTATACTTAAATAATTGATTATATATATACATATATATATATATATATATATATATATATATATATATATATATATATCCATGTAGTCCTTATTCCTTTAATTATGAAGCGCATAATGTTCGATAGAATAATTTGTCAATAACTCAATGAAACTATTTCATTTTATTCAAGAAAATAGTTCAACATTAAAATTCCCAATATCTTTATAGACGCGTTCGATATTATTTTTGCAAAATAATTTTGACGCGTCTATGAGATTGGTCGAAGATATTAATAATATAATAGTATGAAATTTGCGATCATAAGATAAATAATTATATTGATCCAATAAGAATCATAACATTCGGTACATTATCTTATTAAAGTAAAACTGCTCTCTCATTCACAATGCAGCAGACAATTATTGACTTAGCAAATGACAAAGTGCTCATTTTTAGTACTCCATAAAATGAATTTTTTATTTTAAAATTTACCAAACAGCCTTTGTCACAGTATGCAATCAATGTTTTTACAGGTGTCGGCTTGATGTGTTGGTCGACAATGTCGATCGGCATGATATCGACTCGGGGCGAAGATATCGGTATGTCGGTTCTTTCTAGATCGAGATCTTCGTACAGGGTAAGTCGCATATTTGCAATATATAATAGAATTCATCGGCATTAAAAAGTGCGTGCCGCAGTAGTAGAAGATTCCCGAGAATCTCATGTAAGCGAAAAACTTATTGCATCAGTAAACTAGAGCGCAGACCTTTAATGTAGCGGCGATTAAGATATCGCGCAAGTAGATGAAAATTAGTCGTCATCTTCTTCGTCATCTTTTTCTTCTGCTTCTTTGTCACGCAAAAAAAATTTATTAATTTTCCTTGAATGACGAGTCTCGGTCTTTATATAGAGAGTTTTATCAAATCTCGATATTCCGCTACTTCATTTGTGCGATACTTGCAAATGAACGATAATAATATGCGATTGAGAAAATTGAGGAATTTAAGAAAACAGCAACAGGAATTTCGCAAGCTTGTCAATCGTCGACATTCCAATGTCGCCACAGACCCTTAAAATTAACTTAGCCTCCCTTAAAATGCCCTTATATAATGCACAGATAACGAAAGACAGTGTTAGGTGGATTAATAGTCGATGTAGAAGGAGTCGCGTAAGAAAGTCGCTTTATTCGCGTGTGAAATAATCGTCCCTTTGATCGTGCTTTACGAGAGTTGACAATGAATGTGAAAAAATGGCGCGCGAGTATTGTAGCTCGAGGGAGAGCCTAGTGGCAGACATCAATCAAAAGCGGGCATTGTAGCGACGATCGAATGAAAATGTTCCGTCGACAGGAGCAATGGCGCAAGGGCTCGATGGACTCCGAGACGAAAAGGTACTCGGATAAGATACGTGACATTTGCGCATTCGCCGAGAGACTCGGCTGCACGTTCACCCAACTGTCGATCGCATGGTCCCTCAAGAATGAAAGTGTCCAGTGCCTTCTCCTCGGTGCGACCAACATCGAACAGCTTTACGAGAGCCTCCAGAGCTTGCAGGTGAGCACCCAAGTCTTCTTCTTCTACCCCTGGATTTCTCACATTTTACGGACATAACATGCATATTTAATACGTGAATATTTTATCATAAGCTACAAGTACATTCGATTCATTGTTCAACTCGTGTTTATATCATCCGACATTGCCAAATGCTTCGTAACATGTTATATGGTTTTATAGGCAAATCAGCATTCCCCCCCCCCCCCCCTCCTCCTCCTCTCGCCACATTCGCTTTATTTTCCTTCTCTTCAAATTCAATCCTCTTACTCGCACAGCAATATCTTATTATTTATTACATTTAAAAATTTCACTTTTACCTTCAATAATGATACTTAAAATACATTGTCATATTTATGACTTTTGTTGGTATATTTCGCTTCAATAACTTATATAAAGAAGATTTTGCCACAGAGTTGTAAGGCGTGCAAATCAAATCGAGCTTGAAACGAGCTTGTAATAAATATTAATCGAAGAACGAATCGAAATTATTTTTACATTTTACGCACTATCTAATCAACAATATAAATGTTTAAATCAATATTTTCCTTTACAAAATAAATTTCATTGAAGATTTGTTAACGTACAACAGAAGATATTCATCGGTTCACGTTACACGCGTGTTTCAATGTACTTTAATAATGATTTTTAGAATAATTTTAAACAATATCATTGACGATTTGAAAATCTCACAGAAATCATATCTATTATATTTCAAATTAATACAAAGAAAAAAACGCAAACAAAAATCAATTAATAAATTAATTATTCAATTTTTAATGAAAAAGAGTCATGTGGGTATATAATATTTTGTATAATAAAGAATCATTGTGAATATTAATATACAATATTTTATTAAAAAATCTGAATTCCTTAAATTGAAAAGTCAATTTACATTGACTAACTATTTATTTAAAATACTAACATATTTAAAATTTTTTTTTATTTTCTATCATTTTTCGAGGTAAAAAAAGTAACTAAATATTTTTTTTTATTTTTTTTTTTTGTTTTTAAATATTTTTAACTCGATGTAATCGCTTCATTCGTAAAAGTACGAAAATATATTTTATAAAAGTATAGGAAAGTTTTTTTCTTTTATTATTAATGTAATATTTAATATGGAATACGTTTTCCAACATTGATATGGCTGTCAAATAAATAATTTGTTTACTTTGAATGTACGTAAGAATTTATACAATCATACATTATTATTGATATATCTATTTTATAAAAAAAAAAAAAAAAAAAAAAAAAAAAAAAAAAAAAAAAAAAAAAAAAAATAAAGTTCGATACTCAATTAAGCATACTACACAAGTATTATAATTTATTAAGTTTCTTAATGAAACTTTTATTTAATATAATAGAAATTAATTTATGTAAAGGTTAGTGACCATGTAGAATATGTAAACAGTTAACAGTAATAAAAATGAGAAATAATATTTTCATAATAAATAATTTATATTTTTTCAAACTACACTCATCGGAATGTTACAGAAATAGTTTTGTTCTACATTGCATATACTTGTTTATACTATTTACTCTAAAATTTTCGCTACAATTCCTTTGGGTTAATTTTAGGCAAACTTCTTCAGTCCGGACTGCTTTTGTTCTTGAACAATCGAGAATTCAACACGACCACGAAGTTCGCTTGCCCCCTTCACACTTAAATTTTCAACCTTCGTGGAAAAACTTTAGTGTTTTTCACCGTAATAGTACATTACAACTTTTGCTAGTAAAATTACATTATTGTTTTTGTGTAGAAAATTTTTCTTCCCCTCGTAGAACTCAGTTCTGATGTATGGAATACAATATTTTTAGAATTATAGATACACAGCCGCTCTCGTGCATTATAATATTCCTATCGAATTCATAAATTCCAATATTTTACCTATTTATTTATTATGCCGCGTATGAATGCTATTATTATTAATATAATCAGCTTAATTTAATAGGAATTTATTATAGGATATTTTTAAGTAAAACAAATTACAATGAAGTATCTTCGAAATATAATAAAATGACAATTTAATGATTTACAATAAAAATTTAAAGGATATTCTGTTCCTACAGGTCTATGTCATTAATAATATTCATCATGTAACTCGATAAATATTTCATTAATGTTTATGACAGTATAATTTCTATGACTTATAAAGCATTTCATTCAAATTTATTCTATTCATATCATTTTTCATGACTGAAATTCAGTTTCTTAAAATTTATGATATCTATGTCATAATTACTATCATTCTTTTTAGATTTAACGAGATTAATTTATGAAAGTTAATTATAATATTAAATAAATTTAAGTTCTTTTGTATAACTTTCAATCTGTATAACTACTAATTTCTTAGCGTTCAATGTATTTTTAAGTAAGCAATATTTCTTTGATATTACTTTTAGTTTGCTGTACTCCTACTAATTTGATTATTTTTTTTTAATAATTTTCTAATATTTTACAACCTATTATTACTTACTGTACCACTTTATTACTATTTTCTTGCTATTATTACTTTATTACTATTATTTTGCTTTCTGAAGTGAGAATCCAATAATCTTATAATAAATTATTATAAATTATAGTGGTTTCATTGTTTTGGTAACTGTATTTTAATAATTCTTATAAAATTGCTTAATTGGTAAATTCTCTATAATCGTTAACTTGGATATTTTATTAGAATCACTTCACGTGTTGTCGAAAATTCAAAGTATTACGTAAGCTTAAATCGCAATACCAAATTATGGATTTATAATTCAGTTTAAAGAGAACAGAGATTGATTGATTGTTATGGTAACTGTGCAACTAATTCAATTATTATATAATTGTAGGCATATATTCTGCTTTGGTTAATCATTATAAAATAATATTCATTTAAAATATTACTTTCTACGCAAGGGATTTATTATAGCATTTTATTAATTGATCATGAAGAAAAAATGTTATTAGCAAAAGATTTTAAACATTTTTACAAATAATTTTTGGAAAAAATTCAATAAATATTTTCCACGTATCTATGCAAATTAAGTGTACACACGTAAAATTATATTCAGAATTACATTACCATTTCAATGCTTCTGAAAACATTATATTTTTTCTTTGTGATTTGCCTATTTGAATATTAATTGTTATTAGAGATACGTTTATCAGATATACGTTAAAGATAATAAAAAACACATATATATTTTTATCGGTTTTACTTGTATTTTCATATTGTTATTTCAAATGTTGATAATACATTAATAGTAATTGACAAGTATTTATGAATTATTAAATGCTACTTTTTATATAGGGAAACTCAATTTTATAATTGTTATTTATAAAATTCTTTTAATAAAATTTCTCTATTAAGATTGAAATTGACCTATTTGTAATAAAAAAAAAATTACCGTAATTAATTAACATTTCATTTTTGTTTAAATGTAACATGAAATTTTTATTTATTTTAAACATCCAATCCTGTAAATTATTACTAATCCGACAAAAATTACACACATACGATAGAGATTCTTTTTATATTTTATAATTAACTATTCTTATGTAAAATGTATTCTACAAGTTTATCATTTATATATTTAGAGTATTAATACACTATGCACGTACGTATGGCATCATCAGTCTATCGAAATATTAATGTTATTTGTTATTATATTATTTATTTATACATTTTCTATATTATAATATGTTATTAGTAATAAGGTACGTTCTATTACATTTAAATGAAAAAGATCGTCTGTTGTCCTTTCTTGCCATACAATATATTTATAAAGTATAAAAACTTCAAAGTATGGAAGATTTTCTAAAGCTTTTTATTTTAAAATGTTTTTTAATTGAAATAATATAATTGGATCGATATACTTTTAACATTCATTGTTTTAAATAGATAAATAATTTTCTTCGAACTTAGTTTGTACTGTATTCTGTATTGTATTGTCGACTCTATCGTTTTCTGATAATATTTCCTAGAAATAAGCATTATTTAGAATTTATTGTAATTCACAATTTTAAATAATAAAATATAAAATTATAATAATGTAAAAGGTTAACAAAAAATAAATTAATTTTTTCAAGTACGTGTAGGAAATTGCTTTAGTGAGTGATTATTATTTTTTCAGACAAAAGATTCTGGAATTTCAATTTTATGTTCTACCATTTCTTACTTACTTTCTCTACTGTATTAATTCATCGGATTAATAATGTCTGCTCAAAATCAGTTAGCAAACATAAATTTCGATCTTAAATAATCGTATTGAATAGTAATGTTGAGAGAAAGAGGAAAATTCTAGTGCATAATAAATAATGTCATTTAAAAAACAGAAACTTAAATTTAAGTTTTATGTATTTCTTTTTAAATTACTCTATATGTGTACTGTATTAATTATAAATAATGTTCAATTAATTGTAATATTCATAAAATTGATTGACATTGTCGTTTAATTTTATCTGAGTAATAAAGCTACTTTGATTTGTTTAAGCTATAATATATTCATGATAATACAATATGCATGTTGTGTCGTATATTTACTTTTCAGTTCCATAGAAGCCAATGTTGACTGGTGTTGTGTGAATTGGTTTGGAAACTAAAATCTCGCACAAGTTGAACTTGTTGAGGAACTCCAAGATACAGATACATTTGTCTATTTATGCAAACTGTTTTCCTTAAGAGGGGACCTTTGGAAATCATTTATTTAGAAAAATACGTTTACACATGAGCATTTTCAAATTCTTTGATTGAGAAAAATTTTCCCTTAATTTTCAATTTATTTAAACAATCTTATTAAAGACGTTGTAAAAGACATTAAAGACATTTAATCGAAGAATAACTTTAAAATGGTGTATAAATTTTATATTATAAAAATTGATAAACCGTTGTAATTATAATTTTACAAAATGGGTAACAAGATGAGCTTAAGAAATGTTATTCGTGCAAGTTTGCAAGCCATAAATTACGAATCAAGTATGAACATTTATTAAATACGATTGCATCTGAACATGAACATTCAGATGTGTTTGATATTAATCATACAATGTCAAATATGCTCATAGTTATGTCATTAGAATAGAGTTTTCGTAAAAGCTAAAACTAATGTTACAAATATTGAGAAAAGATTATCCGATACTACGTCGATAAGAATTTTGAATTATTATTTATTATTTATTATTTATTATTAAATGTATTTGAATATATAGCTGCGACTGTTAAGCGAATTAACCGTTAAGCTAAAGCAAGATGATAAATACGAATAAACAAATGTCTCTAGTATTTTAAAACGAATAGTTGAATAGTAAAAAATTCACACTCAACGTATTAATAAATTAAATAGCAGAGTTTATAGTATTTATTTACGAGCACATGTAAGTGAATAATACTTGCAATATCAAATAGTATATTAAAAATATGTAAAAGAAGTTAATTTCGATAAAATTGACATTGCGGTAATCGATTAGTTCCTCATTCCCCACTGCTTAATGAAATTCGAAAATGGAACATTGCCAATGTGCTCTCCTAGTGAGTTATCGAATCCAGATAATAGCGCGAGCTGCTTTCTCTCTCTCTCTCTCTCTCTATCTATCTATCCATCTATCCATCTATCTATCTATCTATCTATCTATCTCTATCTCTGTATCTCTCTTTCTGCCTTAGCTCATTCCACGGCTGACCATGTCGACAATGACCGAGATTGAGAGGATCCTCTTAAATAAACCATCCCGTCCGCCGATGGTCTCGACTCTTCAACTAAGATGACAGTCGCTTTGCCCCCACGCGAGTCGTGGGGGTTCGCTGGTCGGCAGCCCGAAGAACGAAATTGCGGGTTACAACGGCCAGCATCCGGATCACCAGCACGAGCAGAGCAACAAGGACCAGTCCCAGAAGGTCTCCTTCTGCGAGATACAATGATGAGCGGCCACACATACACAAAAACACGTAACACGTTGCGTCCCGTGCATCCTGCCATTGGTGCGCTCCATCGGCGAATTCCGCACAATGCATCTTTCCGACCTGACCCACGTCTTTTATTACCGTATGATGCCCCACGACTGCTCTTTCGTCCCGGGTGCGGTCGATGGATTTTCCGTAGCTCTTTCGTAGGCGACTCGTGCTTTTACGCGAGGGGACATGTTGCCTTGTCTCGATGCTCCAATCGCGCCGATAACAGTTCGCCTGGGCTTCCGGATTTCACTGGAATTTTGCAAAGGCTTTTTCAATTGATCCGATAAAAATTATGCGAGAAGTAGCGGACGAGTGCGATGAGTATGAAACCTTTAACACAGGGTACTGTTATTTTTGTCGTCCAGCAATTAATCGGAAATTTATCAATTTTTCAATATTTGTCGAAAGTTTCGAATATGCATGAGACCATTTAAAAACAGGATAATTATGGATAACAAATATTTAAAGAAAACGTTGTTTTTGGATGGATTTTAATTGCATTAGTTGTTATTACTTTTAACCAGTTAGTGTACAAATAAATAATTAGCACTCTTTCTTCATACAACTTATACTCAATACTAATACTGCTTAATATCGATCTAATAGTTTTTTTTTGTTTTTTTTTTTGTTTTTGTTTTTGTAAACATTTCAATTATTGTAACAAAAGTTATTACATAAATAATAAATAAAATAAAAATAACGGTTTGTTTAATTAAAAAATTAAATGATATCACAGAACTTAATATTTTTAATAGGGCGTTAAAATGTTAATTATTATATTGGAATTTTTATTAAATAAATTCACGCTGTCATAGTATCATTATTTGTTTGAAGCTGTTTTTTTTTTATATATAATAACAAATTTGTATTTCATTGAATTACGTCAATAACTTTAGCTTTAATAAATTTATTATGGTAACTTTGTGCACAAAGCCAATCACATATTTTCCGTAAAAATAAAATTTAGAATTCAATTGTGAGATAATTTTCATATACTCTTCAATGAAAGTAATTTAATATTTAACTTTTATATTACATAGAATGATATAATATTAGTGAAGAAAATATACACTATACTTATTATTAATTGATTAACAAACATTAACAAAGCTTATTATTTAGACGAATTTTACGACAATTTTGTAAATAAAATTGTTTGACAATTTTCTGGGCTAATTGATTTTAGCTTTAGCAATTTTTAACGATTAGGTAAATAAAATTAATTACTATTATAAAGGAAACAATATTTATATTAATAGAATCTTGGAAGGCATAATCAAATTATATACTCTTACATTAAATTATAATTATCAATGCAGGAAATTACTTAAAAAAGATAAATGCATATTGCATAGATTTATTAGTGGCAATAGTAATTGAAAAAACATTTATATAAATTATTTTTATTAATTCAATAAGTGAATAAAAGAAACATTAATCGAATCCTTTTAGAAGAACTGACAATGAAATTAATAAATTTCGTTAACAGCATTAATTAATTGTATCTACAATTTTTTTTTGTTAACATAAATGTGAACAGAAATTCAATTTTATTATTTACGTATTTGCGAAAATAAAATAATCTAATAAAATAATAGAAGAAAAACACGATTGCATCAAGTTCATTTTTTCTCAGAGAAAAACATTTCTGGTGGTTTAATCAATAAAAAAGTATAAAGCAATATAATTACTACCTAAGATATTCTGACAAATCAGTCAAGGACTTTTCCAATATGTATAGGAGAAATCAGGTTAGAATATATGCTTATTCACATAAAAAAATATTATTAAATTTATGAATCTTTTGATGCCAATATTAGAATTATAAATTAAATATTATATTATAAAATATTTAATTATTTCGTATTAACAAAAGTAATGATTAAAAAAAAAAAAAATAACCGAGAAAATCCATCGACTGCTTTCGTCGTAAAAATTAAACTCCAAAGGTCAAAGTAAGCAAAAATATATCGCCATCGCAATTAACGGAAAAGAAAACTTTGTTCAAAGCATCACTAAAACTTGGCTGGATCATCGTTTAAAGGAGATAATTGTAAAAGAAATTTTATCCATACGATAAAAATGCAGAAATACAGAAAGATGGCCTCCACTTATTTTAACTGAAAATCTGTATCTACTAAACGTATACATAATGAATAAGGGACACAATTTTCAGAAAGAGAGATGCGAATAGCTTGAATTTTAAGCCACAATATAAATATATATATATATATATATATATATATATATATTGAATCTTTTAAAATTCAAAAAGAATATTGATGAAATGAATAAATTTACATATGAATACATCGTACCTTAGAAAAATGTTATTCACAGAAACAGACACTTTAATAAAACTTCAACAATATGAAAGATTTAATTCATTAATTCATATTGACCAGTGAAATGTCAAAATACATGTGGAAAATCTCACTAATAATATTATAATTAAGAAAAGACGATAATAATAAAATTTTCAATAACGCCAAATTTATGAAAATTGTAGGGATTAGCTTTTAATGCTGCCTAGGTGAAAGTAAAAATTGAGAAAAAAATATGGATTAGGTAAGATAAAACAAAGACGTCTTAAACAAAGATATCGGTAGAAACAAAATTTTTCAATACGATTCTTCAAAATTACTTCAATTGAAATTATTATTTTCAATATTTTAACTATTGTCGATAATTACTATTTGTTTTTATAAATTTATGTTTTTTACAATTTTAGGACTTTTAACCGCGAACTGCATGGAAGGGAGAACGTTTTAAAAATTTTTCTTTAATAAATTAAAATCTTAAATTTGACGTTGCTATTTTTAAAATCATTATTTTTCGTTCTTTGACATTCACTCAATTACGTCATCATCAAATAATAAAATTTATATAAAAAATTAACCAAATTTTAAAATATGTTTAGATTTCAATTGGATAATAATTTTTTTTTCTTTTTCAATTTAGTTAAATGTCATCTTAATGCAGTAGAATTACAATATCTAATCTAATAGTTAACATTGATCCAAAATACAATTTCAATTCCAATTAAATTCTTAAATATCTGTAGACTGTAAACAAGTTACGTATTATATTTAAGAATAAAATTCACATTTAGCTTTGGCACGATAACTTTTATGGTGAAATAATTAGTATTTCGAGGATTTATTTTCAGTAAAACTTTGTATAAATATAATGTAATAATAAATTCTTTATCAAGGGCAAAAAATCCAATATGTAGATTAATGCAATAATATCGTCGAGCAAATAATCATTTAATCTGCTGATGAATTAGAATAAGAGACAAAGGTGAAAAACATTTCCTTCCCACGAGGAAATTAATAAATAATGCTAACATTACATAGATATTCTTTTTAATATACGGAAAATTACTACTGTCTTTCACATATATTTTTCTTCCATAATTAAATTAATCTAACTAGATTACATTCATATCAAATACTAAGGTAGTTTTTAAAAACGGCGGTAAATAGCTTTTAAGGAAATAAATAGGGGAAAAATCGTTTTCATATTTTTTTTTTCTTTCGAAATTTAAGATTCTAAGGATTGTGTTATATTTGTAATGAAAAGTAGAAAAACATTTAATAGATAATAGAAAATCATTCGGTTCTTTATTGAAAGGAACAAACATATTGATGAGAAATTTTATGCTACATTAATCTCCGTATCAATTATTCTTAAGAATGCAATGTTTTAAAAAAATGACTAAATTAATTTTTTTTTTTTTTGAGAATGATTTGGAAAACAAATGTTTGCATTATTACGAATCTTGTCGATATTATTATAATATTCTAGCCTTTGAGAATATTATGAAAATAGTTTAAAGTAAAATTGTAAAATTTTCTTTTTACATTTAACATTTAAAATATTATTTCTAAATAATGGTCTTTATATCTAGTATATAGCATTCTCAAATCAATGACAGATTTCATCATAAAACAGATTATAACGTAGTATAACTATATGTCAAAGGCATATTATTTTCAAAACAAGAGAATGATTATCAATTCAATTATCACTTGAACATTTCAATTATTGTACATTATTAAAAACTATTTCCTCCTTATCTCGACAATTAGCGGGACGATAAGTTGAATAAATTAATATAAAGTATAGTAAAGTAATATGATTCAGTTGATAGTCGCAATGAAAATGTATGTAAGTGCGCGGCAAGTCGATCATAATCTTTTTAAAGAAAAATAAAACAGATGCGTGACAAAAAAAATTGTTAACAGTAAGAGGACTTTTTTCTCTAATAATTAACTTTTATATAGCATAATTAAATAAGTGAAAAATCGCGACTGATACGTAAATATATAGTGCTTGCGATATCCGATCCTATTACAATAATACAGATGTAAGTTCAATTAAAATTTAAGCGCGATTTAAGAAAGCAGGAACGACGAAACGAGAAAATTACTGCGCTGAAATAAGATCGCCTGTAATGTTAAAAGTAATGTTAATCGCCAGTGCATTATTTTTATTTTGATAAATAAAGAACTTTGAAGATACCTATATTGGTCGAAGAGATATTGTTGAAGGATTAAAGTGATATTGTAAAATTCCGCTGTGTAAATTAATTGTAATCTTTATATCGGCAGATGTATGGACATTTTATTCCATTAAAAATTACTAAACAGCTTATGCAGGTAAATATTTCTTTAAGAATACAAATATTTAAATAACCATAAATATAAAGGCATCGTGAAAAATTTTAAGGATATAATTATATGAATTTGTTGTAGTAGCACATGTAAATAGAAAACCAGTGAATTAATTATCATCAGCATTTGCTATATTTTATTCGGACTTTTACTTTATACTTGTTAGATAATTACAGAAAACGTTGTCATTACAACTAGATGTGACTAACATTCGTTTAATTTTCAATGTAAAAATTCACATTTATAATTCGACGATGAAGAGAGCGAATGAATCATAATAAATGCCTGTAATCAAAAAACTTCAAAAACATCTAAACTTCACTACAATTTTCCCTAATATTATTGTACATTTTATTTTTATTTTAGCAAATTACACTTAGAATGACATAACTGATTAAATAAATATTACTACAATATACAGATTTTTTTCCAATTTTATAATAAGCAAGCAATGTATAATATAATGTCTCTCCACTTATCGGTCCATTGTATTTTTTGATCGATAATAAAGTATCAATGTAACTAGCATTGATAGATTATCATTCTATTGATAATAAAGTGATTTTTTAATAAGAAATTTAACCACTTTAATATAGATTTGAAAATTAATCACACTAATCTATAATATTAACAGAAAAAGATTTATGATTTTAATTATTCTTGAAATATTTACCTGGATTTTCTTAATTTTTATTGAAATACGATTTGTTCACTACAATTAATGCACTCTCTTTTCTTATAGAAAAATTTAATATAATCGCATGGTGCATCGTAATACATGTATATTATGCAATGATTAATCATATACAATAGTATTGACTACATTAACTTATGATACAATATAAAGACAAAGAGAATACGATTCTACGCAGGTTCGTAGTAGTTTGTAATCTTGATTGCTGATAAGCTTTCAGCCTTATTAGATTTTTATGCGTAAAAAAAGATAAAAAGAAATGAAAGATCCGAACATCGAATACTTCTATGCGTATCATTGCTTTTTACCCCTCAATATGGCGAAAACTTTTAGGCTTTTTTGACAAATAATTATTGATTTTTTAAAGTATAAGAAAGTAATAAATTTGCCCAATGAATCGAAATAATTATGAGATAATATAAATAAAAGAAGGTAAAATCTTGTATTGGTAAATAAGACAGAGAGAGAGAGAGAGAGAGAGAGAGAGAGAGAGAGAAACAATGGATAATCTTAGTAGTATTCTTTATATAAAAATTAGTTACGTTGTTAAGAATACGACAAAAAGAGAACAAAACAATTAAATAAGCTTAATATATATATATAATAACATTGTATTAGATGATGATGAAAAATTAAGTATAAAGCTGCCAATAAATGCCCATTGAATAATCCATTAATTTATCATTGAAAGTATTGAAAAAAGAATGCAGAATATTGTAAGAAGAAGCTTTTTACGAATGCCGTATTTGCACTTTGATGGTACCTCTGATAAATTTCGATTCGTTGACAAAAAAGAAAATGGAAGTATGTCCCATATAAGCTGAGTTTTCGCCTTACCGCATATCACATAAATTACGAAATATATATATATATATATATATATATATATATATATATATATATATACATGAAGTTAGAAAATTATACGAACAATTGTAATGTCATAAGTTTATAATGAACCTCGTCCTCAATTTGAAGAAAATTAAGAAATATACTTAAATAAAATACGACGAGATACGTGCGTATTTAGTTTTCATAGTGTTAGGCACAACAGTGCGTATAAAACATGTCTTTTTCATATATGAATCGTTCTTATCACTGGCTTTAGTTACTTTTGACTCAAAGTCTTATATTCAAAGGTGTGAAATTAATATTTCCCTTTATTTATTTTTATTTTTTTTTTAATTGTTCGGCTTACACTTTTATTCATCTATCTTAATCCTTTTTTATGTAACAAAATCCATGGTTTATCTTCTAATTAACTCGTTTGTGCAAGTTACAATTTTTAAAATTTTAGATCTAATACTTAGATCGATGTTTTTGAGAATGTTTTTGTATGAAAATTATAATTTTAATATTTTTGGTAAATTTAAGGGAAAATTTTTAATATGAAAATATGGTTGTAATATTTAAACACGCATTTATATAATATTAATTTTTAATAATAATAAATTGGCAATTTGAATATGAAAATTTATTAATTATAAAATGTATTTGTTCTTAGTCTATTTTTAACATTAAAAATATTATCATATAGCAAAATTATAACTTCGACATTGTTAATTCTAAATATGTGCAGATTAACATGGAAATTTGGAATTTCAGGTCAATATTCAAATGTCAAAATACCTATTATACGAAACAAAACAATCAAACAAATCATATTAATTATTTGTTACTCGATATAGTAAATAAAGTTCAAAGTATAATTTGCAAAATTAAAATATCGTCATTTTGAACAATTTGGATTATAATATCAAAATAAACATCTCGGATTTATTGAAAAAAAAAATAAAAAAAAAAAAAAAACTTTATGACTGCAATTAAGGAAAAAAAAGTGACATAAAGAGGGGAAGTATAAGATGGAAAACCAAGGAGGCCGATAATGCCAACATAAAGTTAATTTTTTACAGATATATTGTACACCTGAATCTTCCTTATTAATTCTTAATTGTAAATGAGTGAATACATTTGTTATAAAAAAAAGCGACAAAACTAAGTGAACGTAAAAACGAACGATAGAAGAAATGATAAATTTGTCAATAAGAGCACGAGTTATGGGATTTTGCTTAAGTAAGCACTGAATATAAATTCATTAAATACAAATGTTAAATACTAAAAAATTATTGCGTTCCTAAATTTATTGAACTCGAAGCCAGGAACATATGTGCAAATCCGAATGTCGATTGCCAAATGGAATGAAATGGGTTTTAAAATGACATAAAATATAATAATTATTGTAGTTTGTGTTCTTTTCAGTATTGGCTTGAAAAGTGAAAAAAAATTATTTTTATATTATTTCAAAAAGTTATAGATAGATCGAATGACGCCTTTTTATTATTAATAAAAGCTTTGGAGGTGATGGAGAAATAATAACAAGTAAAAGTGATAATTAACTGAATACATTTTATTAATTTACTCACACATCAATGCGAGTCTTTTTTGGGGACCAAAGGATAATCGCAATTTCTGGTTCCATAGTGGTTTTCTGAATAATAATGGAATATGAAAATAATAGTGGCTGACAAAAATGAATACACGCTAAATTAAATAAAATTAATTTATTAGTACGATAAACAGTATTTTTTAATTTATTTAAACTTACATTAATATGTATTATATTATAATTAGTATCATTATTATTATCATTATTATTACTTTCATTACGATAGATGTACAAATTATATTTCCTTTATTCATTTAAAATAATTGACTCATGGTTACAATATGTACATAGGTTAAATTATTCACGCATAATTATCTGTTTTCATTGTATATATATTTCATCTATGAAATTAAAAGCTTACTTAATTATATATATATATATATATATATATATATATATATCGCATCTTAATGTTGGACAAGAAAGACAACGAATTATCCTGATTCAGGATTTCATGAATTCCAAGTGTCCGTCCTTCCAAAAATTTCAGTTTTATTACACGTTTTGCTTTATGTTTTATTTACATTAGTAAATGATTTTTTAAAAATCGAGGTAGAAGTTTACCATTATTTCGACTTTGTACATACTATTAATACTTTGATATCACGCATTAAATTTTTAATATCTTCATTTGATATAGAGATGGATAAATTACTTAGATGCATTCAATCATGTTTAATATAAATTTTAAAAACTGTTCTTGTTCAATTAAATGACAATGTTAACTATCAATACTATTTAATTTATTTTAATTAGTTTTGACAATTTAACACAAATATAATACATTTTTATCGTTTTATAAGTACTAGTTGTCTATATAAAAATATTTTTCTCTTTTAGTTTACTTATATGCAGCAACTCGTGAAATTATAAGATTTTATTTTAAAAACGCTCGGCAATAACATTTTAACAGATTGAACATTTTATAATGAAAAGTGTTATTTTTACGGTCAGATAAAGTATTCGGCTCCGAAATGATTACCTCGATTATATATTATATATTTGGAAATAATATTTGCACATATTGATTGGCAGTTATTATTAACTAAACTTCAATACTATAAATATATTTATACTTCGTATAGAGTTTAGCAACTTTTTACGTACAGATGTATGTAACGTATTACTTTGGTTAGTACAATATTTTCATTGTTATATTATCTATTATACAATAATAAGGAAATATCACATAATATGTTATGTCGAGAGTCAAAGATTACTTTTTTTTTTCTTTTTCTTTTTCATTTTCTTTTTGTTTTAATGGTAATAGATTTTAATTTTACAATTATACTAAAATTATTAACTTTGCCTTTAAATTTATTTAGTATGAAAATAGTAGGCATTAAGGTATCACGATTATATACAAATAGATATTGATGTTTATCGCAATTTATTAATATTCATTATCGAGTTTAATTAAAAAGATTTTTCAATTGGAAGTTCGTATCATAAACTTATTTTAAAAGTTTTTTAATGCCGAAGTTAAAGAAAAATAGAACAATAAAAAAAGAAATGAATGTCTATACTTAAAAGAAATATTAAATCGCAACAGACAAAACAAACCTAAATTTTTACTGATAAGTGTGAATCATTTGTATTTACTAGACATTTATAATTTTATTTAAACTTAAGACTTTGTCAACTCATTACTTCTAAAAGCTGTTCAGTCGTTGAAATATATTCTGATATTCCTTGCTATAAGTAATCGATTACAATTTTATGGTTTAATTGAAAATAGTGATTCTTAGATGATACAAATTTTATATAAGAGAATCGAAAGTTACAACTGCGCTAAGATAATAATCCATAAATGTTATAAATTATTTATTTATTATAATGGACTTTATTATCGACATTAATTACTAATTGAAAAAATATTCTATATTAATAAACGTAAAAATTGAATATTTAATATGTAAATATAAATTACATTTGAAGAAATGATAAAAAAAAGTCATGAATATATGCAGAAATATTTCTTAACTTCTAATCATTGATGCGCCTTAATTTAACACTTATTTTGATATCGTTGATAAGTGTTTTTTACTTTCTATATTTGGATGCAAGGTTTCGCACTTTTTTTGTTTTTTTTTTTTGTTTTGTTTGCTTTTTCTTTCTTTTTTTGTTTTTGTTTTAAAGAATATTTCCTTACTACCATATATAATTTTTTCTCACTATCCTCATATTTCATTGGATTCACATTTATTGGATTTGTATTTAATTATTAAGTATACCGTGCGATTATGTATATAATTGGTAATATTCTTATTAATTACCAAAATTGGGCACTAATCAGTTAGCGGATGATGTATCAACCACTCGTCGATACGTTCTTGAATTCTCTTTATATTACATTTGTATGGCACGAGCAGTCGATCAGCACATGGGTAAGTTGACAAAGAAGAATACGTTGAGTTCCATGAGTATGGCGACGATGAGGAAAAGTGTGTACATGAGAAGACAAACGATGCCAACTCTCTTATTCAAAATAAAACCGGATAGAGCCGTGACGACGTAAAAGCCAATGACACAAAAGATGATCGATAGATTGCTGTAGACCAGGGTGCCAGAGACAATAGAAACACCTCTACCAGTCATTAAGGACTTAATAGCCCATGGTAGACTCAGACAGAGAAGAATATCCAGGGTATTTGATCCCAAAATGTTGCTCATAGCCATATCTCCATGACCTAATGTTTAAATAAAATTACATCTGTTTAATATTGATGCAAAAAGTGATTATTGTATAATTGCAATGCAACTACTTCATAAAATTATTAAGGGGCATATGTAATTTTCGTTGAGAATAGTGTGTGATTTAATGGTTTTGTTAAACAAGTATATTATATAACTTTTCCTTTCTCAAGACAATGACATTTAAACTTGTGTGCGGTTATTTTGAGATTTTATCTAAATCGTTCATGACTTATAAACCGCCTAAATCTCAAAGTCATTTCTTTACCGAAATTTACTGATAAAAATTGAAATAACACTTTATCTGAATATTTGAGAGATTAGAAGTATCCAACACTATCATAAAATTTGCTATGTTGACGAGAGATTGAATTTTTGAGTAAACAATAAATATATCAAGAAAATCTGTATTTAAAAGAGATTTATAATGTCATTTTCTTGAATGAAATGGTGTCGAAAGTCAGAGCAAAATTTCGGTAATTATAAAAGTTTTTTAAATTAATGTAAAACAATACATTGTTATATACAAGTTTGTCTATCATTAAAATTGAGATTGTACACGCTTACATAAACTTTTTTTCTTATACTTTTAATGTTTTACTTACCATCTCGCGTATTGACATTAACTCCAGTTATTGGTTTTTTTTTTATTTATTTATACCGTTTGCAAACCATCAACTATACTTTATCAACTTTTAAAATAATAATCTTATATAAGATATGTATATCCATAATTTGTAATTTTTCTATTATGAAGTTATGAATTTTTGTTCAAAAGCTAAATTCTACTGTCAAAGTATGTATTGATTTTAGATGGCCAAAGCCTTGTATAAGATTAAAATGTTTTCAAACAATGACGAGTTTGAAAGAATTCATTTGTACACAAAATATATTTGTATTTGCCTTAGTAAAAACATTCATAATAGTAATATATAGTTCTGTAATTTACAATACGCATTTTTTATCAAGTTCTTCCAGATTAAAATATTAATGTAAAGAGTAGAAAAGTACCGTCAAAATAAAGAATTTGTTGCTTTTAAAATGCGAATGTAAATTTTCATATACTGAAATTAAGAATAAATTTCTGTAAATTCCATAGTTTTAAAGTAGATGGAATAAGAAATAGACGAAGTTTATTGTTTTCTATTTTTGTTATAAATTCGTTATACATTAAACGTTATTATATTTCATGTTGAATTATAGTATACAAAAGATAAGAGAAATTTATTGAATTACATATAATATAAAAATTTTTATGTTTTTGTTATAATGAAAAAGGTAAATTAGTACAAGAACTATAATTTGAAAACATCTAAAAAAATTCTAAATATGTAAACAAGTTTATATTAAAATTATTATTCAAACTAGATCCATATTATTAATATTTTTTATCTCTTCATAAATCATTTTAGAAAAACTACGTGTTAATTTATTACCATATAAATATAGAAAAATAGATACTTATTATTATTATTATTATTATTATTATTATTATTATTATTATTATATATATATTATAATTGTAAAATATATTTATAATGAATTTGTCAATTGAATTTCTCAATTGAATTCAGTACTCTTTTCAATCACTAGTAAAAAAAAAAAAACAAATTTATAATTTTCAATGAATTTGAAATAATTTATTCATAAAATTTGCAAATAAAGTTCATATTATTTTTCATAAAACATGCAGTATTTATAATATCTTTGCAAGAAAAAAAAATATATATAAAAATATTATAAATACAAAATGTATATATACTAATTGGAATCATGTATAAACATTTATCAAATCCCATTTCCACAAATTTGTATTTGCTGTACGGGTTGATTTTTTTTTTTTTATACACACGTTATGTTATTATACGAGATCAATTAATTCGTTTGAATATGTAAATGAGACTCATTCATACGTCCTAGGAATTTAACTTTAGAAATGTAATAATAGAATCTGTCTATCAGGCAATAGTGAAGAATTTTGTGAATTTGGTTATAAAATGGAATACACACGCGCGGACAAACTTAAGATACATATCTTGGATATAAATAACATACATATAAGCAAAAGTAGTAATTAAAAACTAAATCGAAGTATGTTATAACGTGCATTCTTCGTGGCAATAAGCCAGTTAAACATTCACACAATATATTATGATCGATCGATCTTATCAAATAAATGATTCGAGTCGAAGTTGCGGGTTGAGTTAGCGATGTAAATCATGAATCAACGATCTCTTATAATCTTATCGTGCATCCATCGCGCGTTTGATTATATCACTTAGCGATCGTTTGGCAGAGACCTTCCACAATCGCCTTCGCATTAGAAATAAATTCTATGCTTATTGCCGCTGATAAATAGATGAAAACACTAACCTTGTCTCGATAGTATGACTATCGATACCATTTCGGGTAAATTGCCACCCGCTGATAAAAACGTAATACCCATCACGGAATCGGGAATGCCAATCGTATCGCCCACTATTGTTGTCATCCATGAGACCAGATAGGACGATATGGCGATCCAGATGACGCACATTATGAACGTTAGAGGATAAATTTTACGCAGACGTTTGTATCGGCTGTCCGGTATCGTGGCAAAAAGGAGAAACTTAAGAGGCCACGTGAAGAGGAACCAACATTTTTCATATAAGTTGCTGGCAACAGGCCACATAAATATCGTATCTAAGGTATTTATCATAAAGAAATATAATTAATAATAAGCTTTGAGTTTGCTTTCATTGGGTAATATAAAGTAATATGAGTGTATATTATTAGTATGCGAGTTTTTGTTTTTATTAAAATGAAATTTGAAATTAAGACAATGAATGGGCAGTCATACGTCACACTTGATACGCCCTCTCTTCTCGTTTTCAGCAAGATTTTGATATTTGTAAAAAATATTTTCAATATATATTATAATCGATATAATTTATTACATTACCTGGTTCTTTGTAAACTTCGAAAGTTGGCACGTGATTGACTCCAGATTCTTGCTTAGACTGTGCCTTTATTTTACTTATACTGTTTCTGTACTCCGTAACCAATTCTCCATGAAAATACGGCTTATACGTACCAAATGGCATTGTATAATTTTCATGCTTTATTGATTCTGGGAAATTAAAAGGTCCGTCAATTAAAATTAATATTAATAACATTGAGATATAAGAAATAGAATTTTCAATGATTAATGAAGCCTTTGATTTACTACTGACCTGATTTAATATCGACGTTTGTCGTTTTAGTTTGAACGGATGAAAATATTTTTCTAAATATTCGCATTACGCTATCATTAACAAAAAGAAGAGTTAAGTAGCTGGCGAAGAGGAATAGTAAAATCGCCGATTCGTACCAAGTAATCAATCCATCCCACATGACGATTACGAGTACTCCGACAGAAAATGAATAAATTACACAATCTCGCGACAGAATGTACCATTGTAGTTGTATACCCTAAAATAAATAAATTTATATTAATACTAATTGTTATTATCAATATTCTTTTGTTTTGTTTTAAAGAATAAAAAACGTACACTATGTAAAGAAATTTAGGCTACATTTATTTATTTATTATCCGAATTATTATAATGTATATTTAAGTAAAAGCAAATTATATGTATTACAAATTTAAAAATCAAAAAAATTCAAATTGTTTATAATCTATTATATATATTGACGACGTATGCTTCACGCATATATTTTTAATATATTTTGTATACTTGTAAAGTAATACTTTATTATATAACATTGGTAGATAGATAAATTATTCTCACATAAATAAAAGTAAGTTCATGAAAATTTATAAAACATTTGCGTGTGGGCGAATGTGGCTATGCCATATTGATTGTACGTATTTAATAAATGAAACTATCAAAAATATGATATAAATGAAATAAATAATTAAAGTGAATTTTTGCTTATAAAAAGACTTTCCAAGTATTTTAATATATTTAAATATTATATAAGCAAAAAAGATACGAAGGGTGAAATAAAAAAATTTATTTACCTTACAAATTCTATTACTTCAACTATATAAAATTTAAAACACTATTAATGCATTCGCTATGAAACAGACAGAGACAGACAGACAATTATATATATATATATATATATATATTATTGTTATATAGATGGTAAAATATCTCGTTGATATAAGCCTCTTAAATACAATATTCGTATACTCTTTCAACAAAATAACGTTGCAAAATATTCCAGATAAGAAATACTTTGTTCCGATTTTCATTTGTTTATAACCGTATTTATTCACAACTGTATTTATCAATAAAACTTAATATTAAATAAAATCCATTTTATGATAAATGACTACATCATTTTATAAAAAATATGTTCTCATCCTGATAAAATTTATAGATAAATTGTAATAATATGCATCGACAAGCATATTTAATGTATCCTTTTAAGTCAAATTTAAAAGTTCCATTTGAAATTTTTCTGAGTGATTCATAAAGTAATATAATTAGTATAGTAATTTATAATGGCATAGCGGTTAGTTATACTATACTATCCAGCATAATAATATTCTGAAATTTAATTAAATAAAATGTATTAGAAGCTTTTTGTATTTGTACTAATGGAATTCATGTTAAGAATTACATGTGAAGAATAAGTCATTCGTTCAAAAATGTTAGTTACGTACAACTTATTCTGACTTAAATAGTTTTCAATAAACGATATTTTTATCAATAAATTATTAAAATAGCATGCATTTCGTTAAAACTTATATGAATATTTACATTAAATAATGTGACATATATATATAAATAAATGCTTCAATTGTAAAAGAATTTGAAAATTTTAAAATAAATTTCGAAATATTGAAATAACTTTTCGGATTAATAAATTCTATTCGACAAATGCATTTATGTACAGCTACTACTATATTTTCGAGTAATACTTAGAATTTTTCTTTTCTTTCGGATAAAACGCATTAGTATCATAACTAATAAGTATAATAAGTAATCTTATTCAATAGCAGTTAAGCAATATGCCGATTAGTATACATTGTAATACATTCCTCTAGAAACATATTTATATGCATTTGTTTTATCAAATATGAGTCATTTTACTTAAAGAATACATGTACACACATTCGAAGTTACCTAATCAACTTTAATGTATTTCATTTAAAGAAAGAAGAAGCTTTGTTCATTTTAAAAACAAAGCCGAGCAATATTTTTCTTTTCAAGGTATATTTATGATAGAGATGTATCGGATAGGTAGATTTAAAAGATAAATTTAACTGATAAATTCATAAAATAAGGTTAATGATATTTATAATTATTTCATTGAATTAATTATTTGTAATACTCCTTTCATCAAACTTTTGTGAAAAGAATAAATATCATAGATACATAGATAATTAATGTGCCCAAAAGTTTCGAATAAATGCCTCGGTATGCCCTGCCCATACCTCAGGCTCATATCATTAAATCTGGCATAAACTACCGCGCATAAACAAACGCAACAAAATAAAAATTTTCATCATCGTTCTTTAATGCCTTGAGATTGAAATCTCATTGATTAGAGCGGCAATCCCAGTGTGCTCGTCGTAGTTTTCGAGATCGTAACAATCGAGCCGTAGCATACGTTAATGCTAGAAAACCTGGGAGAATTGTTAGCTATCCCGGCAAAGTACTAAAGCACCATAAGACGAACCTTAGCAGCAAACAGAGCACCGACGGCCGGCGTGGCAAAAGTGTTGAAGACGGCCCCACCGACGACCGTCCCGACGCCCAGGTCCGACTCGGTTAGAAATGTCCCGACGACGTTAACGAAGAGCTCGGGGAAGCAGCTCGCGGTCGCGAGGAATGTCGCCCCAGCGACATCAGCGCTTATCCTTAGGTCGGCGCAAATGCAGTCGAGCGACGGTAGGAGGTAATCGTTGCAGACGTAGGCTGTCAATAGGAAACTGTAGAGGCCGCAGAATATGTGGAGGAGGACGGCACCTCGTCTCAGCTGCTCCTTACTGAAGAGATCGTCGGGAAACTCCTCGACCGAGTGCGGCGAGCAGTTCTGCACAATCGGCGACGATGAATTCAATAACCACTCGGTATTGCTCTTGTTCTTCTTTATGAAATGTGATTCTAGTGCAGACAGATGCAGATAATGTACGTTAAATAAATAATCATAGTGTGCACGCGAGGTAATTGTTAGAGAATAATACGAAATGCAAAAATTATTAACAAAAACAAACTTTGCCTGAGTATCGAGAGTTATTTAAAATAAATATAGAATTTATCAATGCTTTTAGGAAGTTACAGATATGCGATATGAAACTCAATATTAAGATTGTGCAGTGAATTAATTCATTTTATTATCAAGAATGCTACGTAGATATTTACTTTTAAAATATTTTTCGAATATACGAATGTAAATTTTTTATGGATATATATATATATATATATATAACTTTTTTTTAATACTTTACTCAAAAGTCTACATTAATTATATTGTATTTATGGTTGTAGAAATGTAATTAAACAGTACATTCTTAACTAGAAACAATTACAAAAAAATAAATAAATAAATAAAAGTAAATATCCATTTACGTTTTAGCGATATAGAAATTTTTAGTTAAATTAAAAATCCTACAAAATCTTAATACAAGCTGTTCGGTGACAGAATAAGCTTACAGAATATATAATGCGAAAGTTTGCACTTCTACTAAATAAAATTGAATGTGTGATTAAATTTATCCAATTCTTCATTTTCTTTTTAAATATGATATGTATTGGATATTCTCTGAATAATGTCAAAGTGGTACATTATGCTTTAAAATATTATTGTATATTAAACTTATTTAGTTAAAACTGTTAAATAGAACGTATCTTATCAATATTATTGTGAATTAGTATCGATAATCAATTTTCACAAGTATAACTAATAAATAACGGCTACTTTATTAAAACTATAACTTTGTTTATTGTACATTAAACAGTCGTAAAGAAGCATCATATTAACATATTATGCTTAAACTTGATTAATGTCACTTTTTTATTTAAATGTATCTTCTTACGTAAAATTATTTTAAAATTAAACTACGTTATATTGATGATAATGTACAATAAGTGTTTTAATATAATAATTGTTTTAAAAGTGTTTTAAGTGTATGATTAAAAGTAGTTTCAAATAAAATGTTGTAAAACATAATGTGAAGCATGCATTAAGAGCATGTTTCCTTAAACAATATATTTGTTAGTTAATCTACGATGTGTGCTAAGAGTATTACTTATTACATGAATAATAAGATTCGGTCTTCAATATACATTTGAATGCATATAGAATTCAATTTTTGAACATTATTTTAGTATGCAGAAATCATATTAATGGTAATATTAGTATTAATTAAAATAATAATAAAGAGTTATAAGAAATTTAAATACAAAACTATATGTCGAAAGTGACATTGCATAATTTATTATAAAATAAGGAATACAGTTTGATATTGTTATTTATTACATTTAATTATTAAGCAATTGAATTAATAACTCCGAATAATTTTCCTTCAAAATAATTTAGGTTTTGAGAGGTTGCAGTCTTTAACAAATATATATTTATTTACTTACATCATGAAATTATTATTTTTCATTTCTTAGTGAAAATTAATTGTATAACAGGAAAGACGTATTTGAAAAACTATGTTTCTCTCTTGAATTATCATAATTTCAATATATTTAATATCTTATTATTAATATCACTTCATAAATAAACATATCATTAGTCGTATATTTATTTCAAAATAAATTAAATAATTTTGTACATATGTTTGTAAAGAAAGATTTATTTTCAATGTAAAGCAGTTTAATGTGAAGCGATTATTATAACAATTGGCATGAAATGTATTACCAAAATTTATTGAAACAAATGTTTACAAATCATCCACTACTTTTTCTATTTTAGAACTATCGTTAAAAATACTGTGAGCATATTGTATATTTAAAATTTTTATATATTTTTTATATATTCGAAAATATTTAAATTTATAATACTTTTGAAGATATGTTCTATATTTTATTTTAATCTATTTTACATAAAATTATTATTATTATTATTATTATTATTATTATTATTATTATTATTATTATTATATTAAAGATGTCGATTAAAACAGTTGATATATTTTCTATGTTTCATTAATAATAATGAAAAATTTATTAATAGTTTTTCACTTTGTAGCATTTATTTATAATACCATATAATCAAAAAGTTAATAATAAATCTTTTAAAATATACATATATATGATATACATTGTTTTCAATATTCAATTTTGTCTATTTCTTTTCGCATATTATTGCTTTACTGTGATTTAAATTTATTTAATTACTGAATTTGTATTTAGTATCTATCATTGTAAAATTATGGCTTTGTCAAATTTTTACAAAATTATGCCAAAGATACTATGGTTACTAAAATTTATCCAGACTAACACAAAATAACAATATTAGCAGTATTTTTAACAACAACTATGTTACAATTTATTATTAATTTGTATTTGTAGTCATTTATCTTTGAGAACTAAATCATAAATTTTAGAGTAAATCTTTTGTTCATACGAAGCATATCAATTATTATTATTAAATGTATATTATTTTTTTTTTTAATATCGTGTTTTTTTAAATAATATTTTATTGGTTATGCATTTACAATCATTCAATTAGCAAATAAATAAAACACTGAGCAATTATTACATTAATATTGCCCAAAAATTTGTATAATTTTCAGTTTAAGGAATAAAAATATTGTTCATTCCATATATTTAATAAGAAATAAATTACGAATTTTTGAAAAACATTTATTGTTAACAGGGAATATCATAAATTTTTAATAATATTAACAATTTATTACTTTGTACGATTCTTTCTCATTTCTTTTCTTATTAATTGTACGATTTTTTAATTTTAATTATGAAATGTAAGAAATTAAAATATTAAAATACCCATATAATGCTAAAATCTATTATTTTTTATTAATTCTGTATTCCGATAAAATTTATTTTTCATTGATATAGATGTCTTTCATATTGAATATAATCTAAAAATCTACTAATCTATACATAATTAACTTATAATAATCTTTCACTGTGGAGATTGATAAAATAATTTAGTAATAACAGTTTCTCACTCAACACCAAATGTTTATTTAGTTAACGATTTTTTATTATAGCTCATGCAATAGAATTTTATTGTATTTCTGCAATACTCATATATGTCGCAACTAGTAATAGATATTGACTCTGTCACAAATAAAATTCTATTAAAAAATAATATCTCTTAAATATATACATATATAATAAATATATAAAAATAAATATACATAGTGTATTTATATGAAATTATTATTTATGAAAAAATTTATAAATCCATTTTAATGAAGTACAGTGATAAATACTAAGTTACCTGCAAAATTAAAAAATAGTATTTATTTGGTTTTATATCTTATGCATTATGTAAATATTTTAAATGCTTCTTATCAAATTAATATTTTATTATGATTGCATTAAAATGCAATAGAGAGAAAAATGATTGATCTTGGATAGAATGCAAATGAATACTATAATGTTAATATTAAGGCTTATTAAAATATGTTATTAATAAAATTTATTTATTTATTGTATTTTCATTTTTACTTTTTGTGGTAAATAATATATTTATCGAATATATAACATATATAAGTTTTTGTACATAGAAAATGTATTAATTAAAATTGTAAATATCAAATATATTGATTTTGTTTATATTGTACAAAAAATTTGTATTGTATTTATTTCTCTTTACAGATTATAAATATAAAGAAATAATCAATAGTTTTAATAATACTTTTAACAAATACTTGACTTTATTTTCTAATATTTTCGTTGGCGCTGTATTTAACTTTTTCTCTCGCATAAGTAACTTTCAATTATTTTATTTTATCATTTTACAATATTTATTATATAAATGAAAATTTATCGTTCATGGCTTAAAATGACAAATATTTAATATAACTGAAATTTTGAATTTTGAAGAGTGTAAGTAAGATAAAATTTATTTTTAAAGAGGATTTTCAATTAAATAACTATTATTATTTATTGTATATGCATGTAATATATAATTTTATATATACACTCCATTTATTATATTTATGCTTTGAATTGTATTAATTATCGAATGGTAAAATTCAATTTTTATCGTTAGAATTATAAAAAAGAAGGATAGTGAAATAAAGTAGCAAAATATATTTGTATAAATAATTCCTTAAGTAGATTATAATAAATTAAATAGATCATGACGGAAATGTAGTTAAACTGTATAAGACGTTATAGAGTTGAATCAAAGTTTATCGAGATTGAGTTCACACGGGAGACGAAGATTTTATAAAATTTTAACATTACTTTTCGTCATAGAAAAAATGAATGCTCTTTTGAAAATGAAGATTTAAAATAAGCATAAAGTGTAGCTTTTAATTCGTAATAAATGCAAAGAAATAAATAAAACGACAAAACTGGGAGTGCGACTGTGAGTGACAAAGTATCGTAAAGAAAAATTGCCGCAAGCACAGTATCGGTGAAAATGAAAAATCAATATTAATAGTCCATTGTTCCCTCGCGACTTCTCAAAATGTTTTAGAAAAATCGTCTTGGTTATACAGCTGGTAAGCAGGCAACATTGGCATTTAGCATAGGCCGAGAGCAGTGGCAGGTTCGTAATGAAAATCAAGGTCTCACCGTTCCGAAGGTCCAAGGTGTGCGCCTGCAGAGCCTCGGTGAAAAGGACAAGGGCGAGAAGGACGAGGGTCAGCGAGGTCACCGCGATCGGCTTCCCGAAGGAGGCGCGTCGACACGGACCCATCGGCTCGTCAGCACATGGGCCTGACGCACTGAGAAATGAATGAAGAAAGCCTCGGCTGGCGAAGCTGTTCCCGATATGTCCAGAGTGCGACTAAGCCAACTCTACCCCTTTCCAAAGTCTCGCTCGGATCTCTCGTACCTGATTCTCGATTTCCCCTACTACCGTCGCTTCTAATCTCCTCGATGACTGTCTGTCTCGTTCTCGTGTCTGGCCTACCGTGATTGCCTGTCCCAACCTCGCGGGCACTGGATTTTCGTTATCGGGATGCGGCGACTCGGGGAAAACGGTAGTAGATAAGCTAATGGAAGTGGATGTCTTCGCGAAGGCTGCGCCGCGTGCGTTTCCTTTTTGTTACACGATGCCAATGACACGAGGATGATGCGATACCTCGTGACCAGATTTTCATTTTCGGGGACATTCGGTCTCAGACTGGATAGGCCGATAATTACGAGCACTGCGGAATGTCGGATCCTGGAATCTGTCGCTAGCATAGGCTCGGGAATATTCGTCATTAATTGCTTTCACAATGTTTTCCATGATGAAATGATATAGTCAAACGTTCTTATTATTTACCATAAAAAAATAATTAAATCAAGCATTGATAGTACTATGTATTGCATGTTGTTTCCTCTTCGCACCAACGGCCATTTGAAATGAAAATTAATGTATTTATTTTTCAAGTGTGGTAAGCTTTTTGGAAGGGTTTGTTTTGTTTAATATGCCTTTGCAGCTACTTCCAACTACTGTAATTACTGTGCCTTATTACGAAGATTAAATTAACTGAAGCATCGATCGTAATTTTGATAATGTCCTCTTGATATCACGAATTTTTCAACTATAAAATAAAACAATATTTATTATATACGATAGTGGATCTTTGCCGATCTGTAGTCGATACAAATGCTTAGATTATTAGAACTCATTGATAATTAAATGGTTTTATACATAAATTTCTTGGATCATTGGCACCAAATCATCCATATTCAATTATTAATGGCATTATATTTATACAAATAATACCGATTCTTATTGATCATTAATCGCACATTAATAATAAATATATTTTTATTGTTAATTATAATCGATAAAAAGTATTGATATTTAAGTAATCGACATTATTCAATTTCTTCCTACCATTCAATAATGACATGAAAATATAATAAATTGAAATTTTTCAATCTTTTTAAAATAATATTCATAATAAAATTAACGATATTAATATTATGATAATGTAATATTTCAGCTTATCATAAAATTGATATTATTAATATGAAACAATTAATACTTCTTTCGATTGTGATAACTTGACCTATAAATTATATATACAAATTTTTCAAAAAAAATCTTCAATTTTCAAATAGAACACATAATAATAGTTATTTTTATATCGAAATATGAAAAATATGGGATACTGATTTTATTACTGATATCTTTTTATTATTTTAATGAAAAATGGAATATTACAATAAGAATTTTTTCCATTTTTTAATTGACGTTGAATTCAGGATTATTGACTTATTACAAATTTCAAATTGGTTTATTATTGTATCGTATTAATGACCTGCAGTTTCTGAAAATGTTTGAATAAAATAATATAGCATAAATTAAATGCGATTGTCATTCAGTTTTGAATGTGCGTGATGTGACTTTCCAGCATAGACTAATTATTTTCACAACCAAAGAAGCTATTTACTTCATCTTTGTTACATGTATGGGAAATTGAGGTCAAGCCAAAGGTGAAAAAATAGAGTTTAAGTTCATTGAACAATTGTAAGAGTACTTTAATAAATAAATTTATAGAATTTTAAGTAATTAATACATGATTGTATAATTCTATTCATAAAAAAATATTCTGTAATTGTAAATTTGCTTACCGGAACAGTGCGTAAACATCTGGCATTAATGTACATAATAATAAATACAATTGAAAATTTGTAGTCTGTCGACAAAATATTCGTTATAAATGCGTGTAGTAAATTAAAGCAGAAATGGAAGAAAATCTTAGTGGTAGATTAATAATTATTTCATTTTCTATGAAATTTAGGTAATACAACTTTACTCAAATAGAAAAATCTACTCATTAAATATTTTCTAATGTACTGTTAGATTAATATATACAAAATTCTTGTACTGACGTAGATTGTAAATTTCAAATTGTAAATTACGATCAAATGAAGTAAAAAAGTTACACACACACACGCGCGCGCACGCACACATACGCACGCACACACACGCACACACACACATTGGCACACACACACACACATACACACATACACACATATATATACGTTATTGTTATTTAGGTCAAGAGCTATTCAAGATCAAATAATTACTTTTTTTCCAATTTTGTTTCTATTTATTAATTCAATCAAACTTTGTTACATACTGATATTATGGAAAAAAATTATATATACATTTATGTTAAAAAGATGTATTCGCCTAGTTTTGGAAAAAACTACAAAACAGCAATTACACATTTTTTAGAAATTCTCCAATGTGGATAAATAAAATAAGTGATTTATAAAAGGTATTTATTCGTTTATCTTTTAAAATTCAAAAAATTAGGATTCTTAAACCAAATTGTTTCGGAAATATCTTTCTACAAAAAATATCAATCACCAAGAAAAACAGGATTTTTAAGAACTTTTAGTAATATGGTTGAAAAATTAAATAATTCCAAGAAGATTTAAGTTAATTTTATTCTGAAAAGTTTTATATAATAACATTCATAATATAATTATCAGTTACAATTAATAATTAAAAAAATTATATATATAACACATAATAAAGATAGTACTAAGTAAGCACTGAAATTATTTATAATACAATTTTCATAATTTTCGTTAAAATTTTAAACGAGAGTAACTTTTTTTATCTAATATACTTCATATTCATACTATTTGTTATGATAATTATTTGTAAATAAAATTTTTAATTGTAATTCGAATATAATTTAATAAAACATATTGGAGATATGAAACTGCTATATAATATAAAATCATCTTTAGAAGAAAAAATGAAAATGAACCTGTAATATATATTAATAAATTTAATTAATTACAAATTATGCGTCAAATTAATTAAAATTTTTACTGAATTGTACATGAACATTGATTTTTATGATTAGATTTAACTTCTTATTGAAATAAAATCTACCATTAAATTGTAATTATTTACATACATTATGAATATTTATACAAATTTGAAACATATAAATTTAAAAAAAAGTAATTGTAAATCATCATAAGTGTATGAGCATAAAAGAAATTAATTATTATTAATAAACTATTATTAATAAAATGTATTTGCAATGGCTTATAATTTTTCAGAAAATATGTATATTTTATTGAAGTGCATTTTTTATTACTAAATTTATATATTGCTAATAAATTAAAAAAAAAATAAATTAATTTGTAAAAATTGGCTTGCATTTAATACCTAAGATTGTATATATGAAATACGCTGCGTAAGTATAATAAAAAAATAAAAGATATTAAATTCTTTTTTTCAAATATTTAATTAATTTTCTATTCGTTAAATCGACTATTGTCGAGCATTAAAATTATATATACATATTTCTGTATATATTAGATTAATGTATGTTATTAGCCAATCACTTTGTATTAATTAAGTACAACAATAAAATACTATATTAACCATTAAATACAAAAATTTATATTATTGATTACAATTATAGATGTTGAAAATAAACTAAAATCTAATAAATGCATAATTGGATAGTTAGTTCATTATTGAAAAATGATATTTCATTTTTAAGTAATAAATCGTTAATAAGCAAAAAAATACATTTTATATTTGTTGTAAACTCAATATCAACAGTTTAAACTCGTTTGGTATTTGAAAAATTGGAAGTCTTGATAATTACAGAAAAATATTAATTATTTTCTCATAATTAGAGTAAAACAATTGGTGAACATTTTTTAGTAAACGCTTACTTGTGAACATCTTTAACTATGACATTTTATATACATATATATACACACACA
This sequence comes from Ceratosolen solmsi marchali, assembly GCF_000503995.2. Taxonomy (NCBI): domain Eukaryota; kingdom Metazoa; phylum Arthropoda; class Insecta; order Hymenoptera; family Agaonidae; genus Ceratosolen; species Ceratosolen solmsi. The sequence continues at coordinate 731,519 of NW_011948428.1, forward strand.
CATACACACATATATATATATATATATATATATTATACATATTTTACTTACTAATTTAAAAATCAGAAACAAATTTATTATATGATAAATTTTTAACTATTTGCAGTTTTATATATTTTTCATATATTTGATGTAATGATTTTATTGTTCATGATACGTCTTTTATACTTTTTGATAAGATATAAAAGAAAAATAAGTTTTAATGATCATTTTTCCTTTATTGGCTTTCTTTGTAATGTATCATCGTAAACGCTAATGCAATTGAATATTTATATGCATGCGTTTATACGCACACACACACACACACACACACACACACATATATATATATATATATATATATTATACATATTATACTTACTAATTTAAAAATCAGAAACAAATTTATTATATGATAAATTTTTAACTATTTGCAGTTTTATATATTTTTCATATATTTGATGTAATGATTTTATTGTTCATGATACGTCTTTTATACTTTTTGATAAGATATAAAAGAAAAATAAGTTTTAATGATCATTTTTCCTTTATTGGCTTTCTTTGTAATGTATCATCGTAAACGCTAATGCAATTGAATATTTATATGCATGCGTTTATACGCACACACACACACACACACACACACACACATATATATATATATATATATATATATATATATATATATTTATATACTTATGATATTTATTTTAAAGATACATCTTCCTAAATACTTTCTTTGTTCTTTTTTTACCGTCTCCTGTGCGCTCTCTCTCTCTCTCTCTCTCTCCCAGTTTTCTTCTTGTATCTTTCTTCACTGCTTTATCCCTTTTATTTTTTATCTGGTAAGTGCTTGTTTCTTAAACAACTAGTTAAGCACAATTAGTCCAACTTCTTTTCTCCCGCACATCTTTTGTTTTTGAAAAGTTTTTATATCGTGTAATCGTCGTATTAACGAGGAGATAAAATTTTTTACAGTATGTAGATATATAATATTTATTAAATATATAATAGAAGTATAAATTCTTATTCAAACTATAATAAATGTCTATATATATATATATATATATATATATTATAAAGTATGTATAAACAAATTGAAAAACAAATTAGTTGAATATTTTCAAAAATTTCTATTTTAAAATTTTGTATACGATAATTACATATGATTTTTCAATAGAAATAGAAATAATTTTATTCGATAAATAGATAGTTAATTATTAATAATTGTAAGTTAAAATTTTAGTTTATTTATTTCTCAGTATTTTTAAATAGCAATTTAAAAATCTTTGATAATGACTGATAACATTACAACTGAACTTTACAAGATTTTGATAATCATAATGTCAAATAATCTATATTATGTACTTATTTACTTTTTGGAATTATTATATTCGTAATACTTTTTATATATGTTGACAATATATGTTGACAAAGTACTGTATAATATATATTAATTTAGTAATTAGTAAATCATTTCGATGATTGACACATCATTCAGCAATGATTACAAGTACACAAAATTACGTTTTATTGAACAGAAAATGAGCGGTTAATAAATAATATAATAGTTAAATTAGTAAAATTAAATTAAATTTTATAATAATATTATTCAATAGCAAGTTATTTAATGTAAGTAATGCAACTTTGTTGGAAAATTATTTTACAACCATAATATATTAAGAAAAATAATCTTTGCTACAATATCGTGAATATAAAATAAAAAACGTATGTCTTATAACGGGTCTTTTCTAATTTAATATATCCGATTAATAAAATAATATATAATATTTTCCAATCTAAATAGATTAAATAAAATATGAAATTTCCAAAAATTTATAAATTTAGAAATTAAAACATTAAAGTGATTAATTTTATTATACATAACTGAAAGTATAATTGATTTATTTGCTTTTATGATTAATATAATTAATTTCGTTGATAAAATTATTAAAAAAAAAAAAAAAAAAAAAAAAAAAAAAAAAAACTATAACCAATAACACTAAAGTTACATATTATCATAAATTAAATTAAATAGCATCACAATACTCAGCATTGTCCAATATAATAAAAAAAATGGAAGTTTAAATAAAATTTCGTAAATTTTGTATTAAATTGTTAATGCCCGTATATTTACCAATATATGTTTAAAATAATAAAAATGATAAAATATCATTGGATGTTCAGTTTTATTTTTTATTAAATTTGTTTAACCTATTTTTGATCAAGTTCATTTAAGCGCAATTGTTGTTATTCTTGAAAAATTTCCCTTTAACTTTTTGACATAAGATAGATGAATAAATACGTAATTTTATTAAAATTGTTTATAATGTACATTATTATTATTATCATTATCTTTATAAGCAAATATCTTTATTTTATAATGGTTGTTTGAATTTCTATAGCAAGATCTATAAGTCAAGCGTTAATAGCAGAATGAATGTTGTGATGGGATAATAAATAAAATAAGTTAATTTTGTTTTATCTTTCAAGTTTTTTTAATTATTTTTTACAAACAATATGTGCATGAAACACATGAAGCGTTTTCCATTTACTAAGTATCTCAAAGATAATTGAAAATATTTTAATGGGGCAAAATAAGTTATTGTTATGAAATAAAAAAAAATATATTTTTTCTTCTTCAGAACAATCCAAATATAAATGTGCTAATTTTCAGTTTTATATTTCTATTATCTTTTAAAACAGCTAGTAAGATAAATTAATAATAAACTGATTTATTAATCGAGTTGTCAGACTATTTAACATATAGTCAAGTATCTAATTTATTTATAAAAAAGGTAATATCAAATTTTGCTATTAAAAGGAAAAATACATTCAAGAAATAAAGAAATTTTATTTACAATGTATTCTATGTAAGATTATAATTTTTTTTTATACATCTTCACTAGGAAATACTGAACATTGTAAATGGATTAGTAGATAAATATATTTTGTACAGTGATATTGTTAAAAAATACAAATTTTCTCCTTTAGAACAAATATAAAATTAATTTTCTAACTCATTTCACTTTGTCCTATTCTTTATACTTGAATCATTATTCATTATGATTCATAAAACATAAATTAATTACGCTTAATAGCACATCTTTGATAGTTTGGGTTAATTTAAGCAATAAAATATGGTGCCTTTTAAAAACATGTATTTTATGAGGATAAGAAAAAAATTATTTTTCTGATAGTGTCAAAATATTATCAAAGGAATAAATAATCCCCTGCGAAAAAGTAGATTTATCAAAATATGAGAACACTATTTGATAGATTTAATTATTAAACTTGAAATTACGTTTGAAGCTATGTAGAGATTACAAAAAGTAATTATTCAACGCAGTGTTCTACATTTTCCATAATGAACTTATAATCTATGGTACTTAAAATGTCTGTCATTTAATGGAGTATACATTAACTGCGATCAAGAGAATACAAGTTGTAATGTAAAGGAGATTTGCTGACAGCTTGATACTGGAGTCCTTCTTACGATTATATATGTAAAAAATATAGTTTAAAAAAATTGCACAAGGTTTACTTAGTCATGCTTCGCTTTACAATTTTGTTTTACCATAAAAGCTGTCTAAAAATAATCCTAAAAATACAAAAAATGTAGCGAGCCATTGACGAGGTAATAATGAATTACCGAAGAATATCACCGACGCTATTACGGTGAAACATTTTCTAGTGGTCGTGGCCACTGAACAAGTCAGCGGTCCAAATTCAGAAACAGTCAAAAATATAAAGTATTGTCCTAATGCTCCGCATATTGATAGGGTTATAATATGATGTAACGCTGCTGGATGTCGTTGTAAGAACTTGAGAAAGTTGAACAATTCGCCGGAAAATAAAACGACAACTCCACTGAAGAAAACAGACCACATATTCATATTGAACATCATGTGACCGGATTTAGTCTTATGCTCTCCTCGCATTTTTTCTTGTATCGTACTAGTCAGACTGTCCATCATCAAGGAGAGCACCAGCAAAATTTTACCAAAGCCCTCTCCTTCGATAGTTTTTAAAGGAACGTTATCCTTGTACATAAAGATAACTACTCCTGTAACGATGAGCGTTACAAAGCAATATTTTTTAAACGAATAAACCTGAAAGAATTCAATTTACATTACTTAGTTTGCACAAATTAGCGTGCCAATTTCAACTAAATTCGAAGAAAGCAATAATTACTTTTCCACCGATAAGGGATCCCATAATCATAATGGGAATGGGTTTTGCAGCCTTGGCCACCACCTGTGTTGGATAATTAACGAATTGCAAGGCCATATTGCTAGAAACCATGGCCAACAGGTATGTAAGCGCAGATGTAGCATAATACAGATTCTTTGTTGTATCCTCTTCCTGTTTCATCACAGTCACAAGCAACAACTTGGCAAATATACAATTAACGGCACACTGCGCGAAAACCAATGCGAACATATACGTGAATTTCTCCGTATTGTCTCCGTCGACATATTGACCCCGAGTCAATTTTTCCTGAAGAATGGCAAAGTAAAAATAGCAAACAAATATACCGGCAGTGCAGATTATGAGCTTTCCAGCGCCGTGGTGCTGAGACATTGTTTTACACGAGATGCGGCTTCAGTGTACGGAAAGTAAACACGCGAAACTAGGTTTAAGTTAGCACTTAAGGTAGTGGCACCAAGCATTAGAGTTCAAAGATTTATACGTATTATGTTTGCAGCACATGTTGACACTTTGCAGCAGAAGTATCCACGTTGACAGCGGTGAATGGGTAGCACTTTGGTCTGTGATAAAAAGTTATTTGGACGATGAACAACATCCGAAATAAAATGGTTCACATAGGCTCCAGCGCCACCTTAACCAAGTACAATTCACATTCAAAATACATAGCCGAGGTACGTTATCGGCTTGATTAATTTTGATTGCTTATATCCGCGTAACTAAATTCAGAAATACAGTCAATAAATTAAATGTTCCCAACTACAGTATTGCTATTATTGAAGATTATAATTGAAAAAATGCAGTTTAGAAACTCAATAATATTTTTATTATTGCTGGTATATTGCATGTCATATAGCACTGTTATAAAAAATGAGCATTTTGAGCAAAAATGAGCAGTTGACGGGAGCGCGTTTATTTAATTAAAAATCATTTAATCGACGTTCACCGTTCTACTATATAAAGCTATAATAACATAAATACCTTACAGGTATATTTGCTCTCATTAAAGTAATGGTAAATTTTTTAAAAAAAATTTATTATCATTATAATAAAGAATTTTGTACGTATGAAGACATGAGTTTTAAACGAATGAATATTACAAACGCAAGTGGACTTTCTTAATAGGAAAAAGCTAATGAATATCACGTAGTTTCAATACGCAATTACGCATAAATTATTTAATTGATTTAAGTGATTACATAGCTTTCAGACACAACTTTGATCTCGCATACAAAATTAATCAATGTGTGGAAAAAATTTAAAGAAAACTAAATAAAATTAATATATAAATTAAAATAAGCTTATAACTTATAATTTAATAAATAATTTTATTCTCATTTACATCTTCAAATTTTGCATTTGTTGCTGATAAATTTCTTCTAAATTTTCATTATAATGGTGTTTTTTATTCGTTAGTCGTTAAAAATATTTCTATTAAAAATTAAAAATTCCAATATTATACATATATTTCTTAATTAGCAATAAAGAAAATTCTCTTTAGGTTTAAGCTGCATTTTAAAATACGCGCGTACCATAAGTTTTTGTATGTAAGAAAATAAGAAGCAAAAGTAATAAAAGTAATATACGCGTATGGTTAAAGCGAAGAACCCCACCTTAATGGCTTGGTGCAATGAATTTTCCGAAACTCCAAAAACCTTTGCCTTCTTTTCGGATGAATAAATGTTTGTCTTTGGGCTTGTAACGTAAATTTGGTAAGTGCTTATTTATCATTAAAGAGTACGTTTATTGTAATGAGCAGAAGTTAAAGTTTAAATTCTCGCGAGAAAATAAAACTATTCCAGTGTTTTTTGGATCTCGTGCAATTTGTATACAAACATTATTGGGTGTGCCAGTATGACACATTCAAGTGTACCTGATTGACTAATTAAATTGTAAATACTTAAAATTGTTAAGGAATGCGTTTATTGCCATTCGTAAAAATCAAATATAATTATAATAAATTTAATCAGTACATGTTATTTCATATTCAAACGATCTTTATTCATACAAGTCATAAAATAATTTTGGGTTATTTGTTTGATGCTGAACTACAAGTTATTTTATTTGTATTTGACTTAATGAATTTGAAACAGTTGTTTGTTGAATGTACGATTTATTTTATTGATAAGAACAAATTAATTTATTTTACTTTGCCTAATATTTTTATAATTTTGTTGATAGATTTACTAAGACAAGATGAATTATGGAAAAAAGTCGCCCAGCATGGGCACACCGTCCGTGTATTCACATGTTACGACACGTAGTAGTGCAAATCTTAGATCATCTAGATCAGTTAGAAGTGTAAAGATACCGTGGTATCAAAAACGACTATTAACAAATGCATTTGTATTGGATATACAGAGAGGTGCAATGGTTACTGGTATATACTCGTTGGTAAGTTACAAACATTATTTCATTCGAAAATTAAATTTAAGCTTTGTAGAATTTATAATTTTTATTCTATTTGATTACGTCTAAATAACAGTAGAGTGACAATTTAATTGAAACTCCATATTATAATTGACACCTGTTTTGATGTTTTTCAGTTTCTATCACTTTTTACTATTTGTACCGCAGTTTTTGACATTTACTGTCTGTCACAAGCTGCACCAGGTTCGATACATTATGGATATTATTTAATATCTTATGAATTTGTTTATGTAGGAAACGAACATGGTAATTCGTAGATATGTGCTATTTCAATATTACAAAATTTAAAATAATCAGTGTTTAATTTGTATGAAATTTTTCAGTACGTAATGCCCTTATCGTATTTGCGTTATTCTCAATGCTTGGAGGAATGGTGATTCTGGTAACATCGTTTATCCTAATTAAAGCTCTGAGAAAGGAATATGAAAAGAAAATGGTTCCATGGCTCTATAGTTTCGCCATATTTACTCTCTTCAGGCTATTTGCCTTTTTATTCTTTAGTATTGTCAATGATATGATCTTCGCTTATAATATAATGATGTGTCTTCTTTGGATTACTTTCTCCGCTGCATCCATTTATGGATGGTTAGTAGTCTACTCATTATACATCGAGTTGAGTGATTTAACAAGACTAGAAGATCTTGCTCATTTGAGGGTAAGTTTTTAATATGATTCCAAAACTAGTAAGAGAGCAATCAAATTTAAAGTTTCTAACATTGTAATGTATACGGAGAAATTTTGTTAGTACTTTATATTCTTCGTTTATTAATAATACAAATTTGTTACTTGACCAGTGCAACTTATTTAAGAAATTCTATTTGAATTAACATATTTTGATTAATTACCGAATAATTTTTTCAACTGCATTATTTTTCACAGCTCTAGTATTTCTTTTATATAAAATATTAGCACAAGTAAATAATAAAAAAAATTTTCACTACATAATTCAACTATACATTGTTATACATAAGTTTAATTATTAGTTATTTGATTTCTGTGAATTATAGATTGGAACTATGCAATCATTAAATGCATCAACGACTCATTCAATTGCGGGATCACGGCCTACAACTCCACACAGCACAGTTTCCACGATGCCAGTCAATTAAATTTAATAATTAAAATCGCACCATTAAATAATGTGTTAAGAATTATCACACTTTTAAAATGTATTATTGCTTTTGTTACACCTTGAGTGAGACTTCAAGATAAGCAAAATAATTAATTTTAAGGTCAATTTTATAGAACTAATAACTTTATTTTGTAAGAAACTTTTTTAAAATATTGATAATCACATTTATAATAACTGATTTGAAGAACAAAAACAAATAAATTGTTGAATTTACTATTTATATATATAAATATATGCGCGTGTGTGTCTGTGTTTGTTTTATTCGTGGAAAATGATGTATTATAATGGAATCCACAATAATCATATTGCAACAAGAATTATTAATTATTATTCTTAATAATTATGAATCATACTATCTTCAATTTTATAAAATTGGGCTAATGTGATTTTGCCTATTAAGTTTACAATTATTATAAATATATTATTGAAATAACAATAGACAATATTCAGCCTACTTACTCATTATTAACAAAATAACAAGATAGAAAAAATCGTCCATCTATATTGTGGAAATAACTGTTTGACCGATGTATCATATTTCTAATTTCAATTTATATTTTTTTATTTTAGTAAAAATAAAAATAAACTCTGATTTTTTTTTTCTTCAATGTCTAGTGCTTCAAAGACTAATATTTCTTACCTTCAAAGCGTACATACGTTAAAAGTCAAATTCTCTTAGTATTATAAGTGTTATTATTTTATAGGAGTATGTAGATTTTATAAACACTAGTCTATTTCATTACTAATTATGCACACATGCGCATACACACACACACGCACGCACACACACTGACGCAACCGCGTGCGTTTGTGTAGGACTAATGAGTTTTGAATTTATATACGCGCATAATTTCTCGATGCACGACATCGTTCGTGTAACTACCTTAATGTATATATCATCACCTTCTTTTATTTCCTACGATTGCTAGAATTTTATAAATTATTACAATAATGATTAATTGTGCCGTGAATTCTCTGGCGGCCATAGATTTGACTTTCAGTTCGTTTCTCAACCGTCCTTATTTCATTTCAAATTCGAGGAGTTTTAGTTTAGTGTTAAAAAGACGATAGATGTCGGTATGATTTATAAAATCTTTAAATTTTAATTCACATATTTAAAATATTTCTGACAATTAAATGCAATTGGCACTCTATAAATATTACTTTTATTAATACAATCCTGCGACAAATGTTCGTTAAACTCGGTGTTTAATGTTGACAAACGTTGGGATGGCAATTAATGAACATCAACACTCTACTGTAGAAAAAATTCCTTTTAAAGTAACATGAGACAAAGCGGAATCAATCAACAGCTTTGAAAGGAATGAATGGCTCATTACTCGCCTTGGCCCTTGGATGACGACGACGACGACGACGACGACGACGACGACGACGACGAGGACGGCGACGCCGACCCCGACGACGCTGATCTTCATAATGCATTGGGATTAACAGCTTCGTGTACCGTTACAAGTACGTAACTAACTGCTTACCAAGCGTTATGTATTTGAAAATTTTTATCAGACAGTGAGAGTGGACCTCTTGCTTAGCGTTATAACCTGACGGAAATTATAAATCGCCTGAAATACTTATTTCCATCTGCAGCGGTTAACTAATGTCGAATTAAGTAATAATATAATCTCTTGAATGGTAATTCATAATCGTGCGCGGCATCTTTATATACTAAGCTTCGGTGAAAAAAAATGTTTTTAGCTTCGTTGTAATTCGTCTAGCCAGGCACCGCCCTTTTGTCAGTAGAATTTTTGGTCTTCTAGCAAGAGAAAGCGTTCGCCACATTATATGAAAAATCAAAATTCACAATTGTATTTAATATCATGAATATATATATATATATATATATATATATATATATATATATATGAAATTATTAAACTATCGTTATTTATAAATAAATGTGTATTAATAAATTCTTAAATTTCAATTAATTTTATTTTCGGTATTTATTTACTATATAACTATAAAAATCTCATACAAACAAATTTCTTATCTTTATTAAATTTATATAATTATGGGCAAGTAATTATTTAAAAGCAAGATAAAAATTTAGAATCAAGTTAGGATAAATACAATGCTGTAACGACACATACAGATTGAATGACATTGAATTATAAAATGTTCATTATTAACATTGTTTTACGCTATTATTAAATTCAATTACAATTATAGCTGAATTAGTCTAAGCAAATTCGCTTTAAAATTAACGTCGTAATTTATCATTAAAAATAACGCCCGAAAGATCCAATTATAAGATAATCTAACGATGTTAAACTTATATTAATACTTGTTTTAAAATTTATAAAACAAACCTATACATAATTCATTAGAATAATTTCGAAATAAGAATCAGATTTTCAAACTTTTATCAGTTGGAACAAACTGCGTGTATTGATGAATATTCAGTTAACCTTAGTCGGTTCTGTTAAAAAAAAAATTCTATTAATAAAGTGACGCTTAAAATCATTCTGTATTTTTTTTAAATTTTAACAGATTGAAAATACTATTAAAAGTACAATTTGCTTCATAAATTTTTCTCGATAAACTAATACACTATACAATATATTTAACCTACGATTTTATGATTACAACATACTTTTACATTAAAAACAATAGTTTTATATAAATATATACGGTTTTTAAATATTTTATTATTGAGACACTATCGGTAAATTTACAGTACTTAAATTAATTATATAATTAATTAGTCAAAGTGTAAGAAATGGCACACCTTTCACTCTTTGGGGTAAGTTCGGAGTTTATTAGTAATTGTATAATTTATCAATGCACAACGTGTTTAATATTTAAAATACATTTTGAATATAAAGCATAATAGTGGATTTATTATAATTTTATTATGGAACATAAAAATGTTTAGCCATTTCAATATTCAATATTGACCCGCTAAAAACATTTATAAGTATAAATTGCAACGTTGTAATTTTGTAATGTGCGTATATATATATATATATATATGCATATGCATATGCATATACATTTTACATGTGTATATACATGTGCATATACATATACATATACATAATTAATATTGAGGGATACGATGTAATAAAAGTATGTTTGTATGTTTAAATACAACAACGTAAATTAAGTATATTTTAGTTAAATATCCGTAAAAAGGAATTACAAATTTTGTAGCAGCCATGTATGATTCACTTATATGAGCTTTTGACAACATTAAACACAAGATCTATTAATCGGTCTATATTTTTCGAAATGCCTGCTCAGGGTTCAGAAGACTCTTCCTTTGTGTGTGGTGTGAATTTCGCCATCTATGAACCAATACGCGTAATAAACTATTTATTTGCCTTTAAAGCTTAATGTAATAAAAATTGACTAATTATTAAGAACAAATTTACGTATTTATTGGGACGCTCGGTTTACAATATGACTAGAGTCACTGAATTGCTTATTTTATTGTAATATTTATAATTAAAAAATTATAATTAATAACGTTCTGATCTTTGCTGACAATGGCATTTCAACAAGGTATGCGACTTTTAAACTTTAAATATAATTTTAATATTTAATACATAACAGTACTTACATTTGTAATTTTTATTTTCATAGTATTTCTGATATTAGTCTCACTTAGCATTCCTATGAATTATTTTTCTTGATTTTTATTTAAATATCGGCGATAAAATATTCCATAATAACCAACATCCAAAAGCAAAAAGTAATATTTGTACTAATTTGTCCATCCAATAGAGTCTTCAAAATTAATTTTTATTATTACAAATGAATAGAAAATTTCGTGTGCATTATGATTTTATATTTACCTTCTCCACTTTACTTTACTAGCTTCAAGAGTTTTTATGTCATCCTTTAGTAAATATATTCTAACTCCTTTTACATAATCGTCAAGATATTGATTCCAATCAAAGTTGCCCATGGAAAATTTGAACATTAGTTTGTCTTGAGAATTCAGTCGTTGCCACAAATTTCGAACGTTATTATTTGTAAATACCCATTCGTTTGTGCAAAAGGGAGATATGACATAAGCAAATTTGTGCATCTTTTCATACATTTTTTTAAATCTAAAAATTTTAAAAACAAATTACACACAACATAACAATAGTAAAATTAAAATAATTTTAAAACAATTAATAATAACGCTATTGAATTACTATTCATATATTTGTAAGAATATTTATTCATTACTAAATTTGAATATTTTTCTTAATGTAAGGAAATATTACCTCGGCTTTTGTCCGCTGCCTACTGCAATTAAATCTAACAATGTCGCAGGAATCCAATGGAGAAAGAAAATACGTAAGCAATACATAAATTTATATTTCCTTAGTTTGCAAACCGAATACCATAAAGCACTTTTTGTCGGATACTTGTCTACATATTTTATTATATTTTGACCGAACTTGCCCCATTTAATCGGTGCTTCTACCGTTGACGTAAAATTGTAGATCAACATTTTTTCGTTTCTTCTACAATAAATAACAATTTTTATGAATAATAAGTATTATAATATAATTGCGTTTTTGAAGCTCATATGTTATCGTATATGCCATTACATTATTTTTCAATTAGTAATCGAAGAGTAAGTAATAATCAGGTTTCAGGTGTAATAAATCATTTTGTACGTAATTTGAATTTAGCTGTACTATAATACAAAATGTTTTATAATACGTTTCTTTGAATATTCGGCTTCAATTCTTTAAAGATTAAAAATACTTTTAAAAAGAAATCAATTCTTTGTAAACAGTAATTCGAAAGGAGAAATAAAAACATTTTTTCATTTCATTTATCCAAGAGTAATAATTTTATCCAAGAGTTTTTAAATGAATATTATTTTCTCGAATTTGGTGAATTATCGATTACTTTTCAAATTACTTTTCAAACTTGAGCCTTACATTAAAGCCATATTAACGTTAGCTAAGATAGAGTAATATTAGTTGTTGGGGGCGTACCTATCAACTTGAGCGGCAATATCCCAGGCGCTGGCAATTAGTGCATTGACCGTAAGATCTACCGGCACGATGTTTGCAATTTTTTCAGAATCACAATGTAATGCTCGCATCACTCCGCTGACTATTGCAGCTACGATTCCAGTAGGTCCGTAGTAATTGTCGATCCAACCAGGAATTGGTTCCTCTGCCGTAGAAATCACTGAAACACAATTTTGGCAATAGTTTCATCATTCATGGTGTAACGAAATTTGAAAAAGTTCAAAAACAGAACTGATGAATGTTGGTCCTCTTTAGGAAAAAATGTTTAACAAGTTTTCTTTTTTTTTTCTTTTTTTTTTCTTTTTTTTTTTTTTTTTTAATAGAAAATAGAAACTTGCTTATGTTAGGTACGCGATTCTTTCGTAAGCCATCTCCTTTTATAATTCTATCTCATGTTTTATGTTCATTGAATAGCAATAAATGAATAAATGTTGACTCGAAGGCATCGCACTTATCGGCATTGTAAATTTTAAATGAAACTTTTGCATAATATAATTAAAATGACCAAATTTGGAAAATTTTGAATAAACGAATAATCAAACCTTTATCGAGAAAAATTATCTCTGAATAAATGTCCAATTATTACACGAAATTCTTGGATATAGTTTTTATTCGATAATTATTTGACAATAAAAATTATGCAAAAAGGTATTATGTTAAAATTAAAGCAATTGCTTAATACCTTATTTCACAACTAAGAAAATCGGTTAATCACAAATTCTGTTTGGAAATAGCTTTATTTATTATTATTATTATTTAGATTCGAGTTGCTTGAAATGAAATACAACGAACCATTTCAATTTTTACATTGTATTTTAAATGTTTGAAAATTATTCTTTTGCATACATTTTCGTCGTTTAAATTCTTGATTGTTGAATAATGATTAATATTCATATTATAATTAATATTATAACACTAGGACCGTTTATTGAAAATGAAGAAGGAAAAGCAGTTATTAGAGACAGGTCTGTTTAAAATACTTAAAGCTATAATAATTAATTATTGTTCTGATTATTTGATTTCCTCGCGTACGTGCAATCCTTATTGAAAAGTTTTTCCATTGATGCCAGTAAAGAACTTTCGTTTATATCCTTGTCTATGGATGAGGCGTTAGCTTGATTCATTTGTACATTCGTATTGTTAATACTAAGCAGTGACGAAGTTTGCGTGCTTTGAGATATCAGATTCTCTTCATTTTGTATCTCCTCGGATAGGGCATCCGATAGCGACGTACTAATGTCCGAAATGTTCGTACACGACGTTACAAGAGACATCGTTGGTTGCCCTGACACCGGTATCAACGGCATCGGCGTTTCCAAGATGTTTTGAAAAGTTGTTCGTTGAGATATTGTGTACATTGTAGCAAATATTATCACGATAATTTCGTCTAAAAGCGTCAACAGATAAATAGTCAGTGTTGTCAGAAAGTTCCACGTCGTGCTCAAAGTTGCAGTTAGTAAGTACATAACTATTGCTAAGCACATAATATTAATAATAATAATAATAATATTTTTTTTCGTTTAAGATTATTTAATATGGAAATTTTGATAGGTTAGTCGAAAGTTTAAACCCCGTAGGTTAGGTATTAATCACTGCAACCTGAAGTTGGTTTCATTTTTATTGCCGACAATAAATTTAAAGAGAGTTTATACTCAACTCGAAATAAATGCGCGTTTTGAAAATTAACAGTTGTTATTTGAAATTTTCTACATCGGCCATGTCAGATTGTAGAAAAATTGATTATTATTTATATAACGTCGTCGTTCGTATACCAATAGGAATAGAAAATTCAAAAGTAAATTATCGTTGCATAAATTGCGACGACAATATTCGATAACAATTATTATACAATATACCACTGCTGAGCTTCCAATATCTAATATATTATTTACTTTTCAAAATGTTTACCCACAGATATTTATCATTCATTACATCCGTCTACACATATTCTATCGTAATAATTTGTGAATTTATGATGTCAATTTATGATATACTGTATGCGAAGAAGCGTTTATAAAAATACTTCTTTATAAAAATATACTTTTTATTGGTAATTAGAGCTATTACTTTACTTAAAAATTACAAATAATTAAATCGTAAACATCCTCGCGCAGTCTCATATCCTTATTAAAAAAGACATTGATTTATAATCCCCACGCTCATTGTCATTTTCATCACTACTATATTTGATTTATAATTTTCACTTAATAACGTAATATTTTCGTAACTCCATTTCTAGACTATTACTTTCTTGTTAATACATTGTATATATTTGTACATATGTATATCTAAATCCCAGTTGGTTTTATTTTAAATCCTGTTTTAGTACGTCTGTCAGGTAGGTGAATCGTCAACCATTAGATAGTCGAATCAATTCGCGTAGGAATGCATGCACGAAAGCTCCCTCGGCATATCCTGTAACAGCAGTAGCAGCAGCAACAGCAGCAGCAAAATACTTGACGGAAGAATAGCGTGAAAGGAGGCGAGTTGGAGCACATCGGAAATTGTCTCGTAATAAGCAGTTGGTGGTATAGGAGGCGCCTGAGCACCTGCTACCCTTTATACAAAATCACTTTCAGCTTACGTAGTCTCTTACGCAGGCTAAGGCGGAACGAACGGAGACGATACTAATTACGGCATTGATATTGTCCTAATGGTTGAGATGCCTAATATCTTGAGACATTATCTTCCAGACGCATTACAAATCGTTTAATATGTTCTTTTTAACGTTAATTAAGATTACAAATGCTTTATTAGATAATTAATTAGCTGGGGCAGAAAATTATTTTATATTTTAGCATGTATGTTACTATTTTCATAAAAGTAACATAAAATTATAGAATCCATTTTCAATTTAATATTAATAACATAAACTTGATTTTTACAGTAGAATTTTTTTAAATATCTGATAAAATAAAAATAGTATCTATGATAGACTCTGTGTTTTTATGAAGCGTAGATTAATTTTGTGGTTTTTAAAAAGAAAAATTTGTAATTTCTGTGTATATAAAAAGTTTTATGTCTCAATTTACAATTTCTTCTTTTCATTAATGCAGAATAATCTTAATTGTTGTTTGTGTAGCTTTCATTGTAAAACAACTCAATGTATATCGATAAGATATATGTGAAATAATAGTAAAGATATTAAAATAAAAAAAAAGAAAAAAAGATAAAATTTATGTCAGAAATCATTCAATTAATTATGATTTGATAATAAACAAACTTACCAATTCCCGGTCTGAAAATACCTATAGGTAAATCTTTACTTTTTGTCCTGATCAAATCTTCCGCCAGTGCTTTAGTAAATGTATAGGTGTTTGGCCAGGAGGTCATCAAACTAAATTATTATAAATATTTCGATCAATATCAAATGATATCATAAATACTAATATTTTTTTACTAATAATAGCAGCGTTGATAATTTATATTATTTTAAATTAGTGACGAAGTAAAGGGTATCTTTAAATTTCTTTACTCTACAATCAACTACTACTATAATAATTAAAATAAAATTCTATCTAAAATAATTTATGTCATTATTATTTTTACTGAAAATGTCAAAATACTAATTATTGTAGATTTTTAATATATCACATGTTGCCAGTGTAATTAAAGGAGTACTGTAATTATTCTAACAGCTTACAATTTAATTTATGAACACACCGACAACATATAAGCTCGTATAAAAAGTAATATATTTACAAAAATAATTTATTTACAGAAAAATTAGATTACTTTTAGTATTTTACTTGGTTAACTATAAATAATGATAAGATGTGTCTCTCCATACATACCTACTTAAGTTCATTCAAACGAATTTAATAAAATAAATATGCAACTATTTTTAATTAATAATTTTAATTGACAATTAGTAACGATTAAAATAAAAAAAAATAATTGAACGAAAATTGTTAAAAAAAAAAATTATTAAAAATGAAATGGTATAAATCTATATGATCATCAGTTTTTTAAGAGAAGCATGTTAATTATATTATTCATTAATTTGTTAATATACGTAAATAAATAAATCTTTAATACATTTTTGAAATATTTAATTCCATACTAAAAGACAATTAACGTCGTCGTAAATTGTATTTACTATCGAGAGTATTGGATATATTATTGCAATAAAAAGAATATTGAACAATATTGAATATAGTGCAATTAGTGTTACAGGACCAACCCGAACAGGATGGATAAATTTAATTACATTTCTACTGAAGGACTAATATAAACGGTTAATTTGATACCGAACTCTTAATTATAAACTGTGATCTATGCATATTTTCTATGAAACTTCATATTATTTTGTTTAAAAAACATGATAGTAATTTATAGTATAATTGACTTTTTCAAATTATAGTAGAATTATATTTTCAAAATTAAATTTCTAACATTTAGTAACGTAATTATTGTAAACTTTATCAGATGTTTTAACACCTTCATTTTTAATGAAAGTATGATGGAATTTAGTAATTATTTTACATGAGAGTAGACTAAGATTCAAATATATAAAATGCAAAATCACAGAGAATAGAGGCAACAATCTGTAAAATGTAAATTTATCTTTAAAAAATATATACGTAAAAAGCAGATTCGAGGGGTACGATCTATTAACAGGTGATTCGATAAATTTTTATTAATGTATCAAAATTTATATTTATACTATAATTTGAAAATTTTAACAACAGAAGAAATATCACTTTTTGTTTAAAAACTTACTGCGGCGAAATTTTATACATAACATCCTTTGACAATAATTTTACAAGATCAAGGAATTCTTGACATTTTATTGAATAATCGTAAAATTTTTCTTCAATATTTGGGGAGAAACAATTTGCATAAGCTGTTGATACATGAACAAACGACTGTGAAAAAATAAAAATATTCATAACTAATAATATAAAGTAACTCACAATAAATTATAAGAAATAATGTTACTAGATCGTAGACATAATATAAATATATTAAGTCGATAATTGCAGAATAAGAAATAAGTTTTAAAATGACAAAAAATTAAAAAAAATTGATTCTATCAAATTAAGTACCTTTAATTTTGGCATTCTTTGACAAAGATCATTAATGCTATAAGTACTTTGGATGTTAATAGCCGTAGCTTCTATTATTTCCTCATCAAAACGTACAGTAGCGGCAGCATGAAAAACTATTGTAACCTAAAATGATTAAAAAAAAAAAAAAATGCAAAATATAGTTATTTTTAATACAGAATTTAATATAATAAACTCGATAAAATTGATGTAATAAATTATTCTTTATACACTTATTATTATATCTTTTTTTTGTCGATCTTTATTATGTAGAAAATTTATTGATTTAGAATAATAAATTAATCATTGCATAATTAAATTTTGCTATGGCTGTGACAAACATAATTATAATTAAATCTTATAATTAATTATAAAGGAGTGTTAATTTTTTAATAAACTAATCATATAAAATAGTTTCAATTTCATTAAATACTTAGAATGTATATGATTGCATAAGACTTGGCATTTTTAGGATAAAGAATTTAAGTAATATTTATGTAAGATAAGGCTCTTAATAACATAATTAATAAGAAAAAATTTTATTTGTTCAACATTTTCTAACTTTTTTTCTGTACTGTTTTTATTATTTTAATAATAATTCAAATAAAAATATAGTTTCTCGATTAGCATTGAATGATATTCATTTGTAATACTTACTTCATCAATGAGTCGTTGAGTGTCTTCAGTAGACAGACCTAAACCTGGAAGAGAACAATCCCCAGGTATGCCTATAATTTTATTACTAAATTCTGGCATTTTTTCTCGTAACCGATCAAAAATCTAGAAATATTTACAAACAAATTCATACATACAAACTCCAGTTTAATAATCAAAATTCTCTACAGCCTGTTTATTTATTTAATGATATTAATAAATACGAATATATATTTTTCCTTCTAATTATACTCACTCGATTATGAAAAAGTTCGTCTATCCGATCGGTAATATTTTTATTTTTTTTTGAACGCACAAGCAGATAAAGCCGTGAAATATCTGGGCAACATCGCAAAAGTTTTTCGATCAAAATTTTTCCGAGAAATCCAGTTCCACCTGCAAGCGTATTAAACAAAATATTCAAGTTGTTCCGAATACATTTGATAGTAACTTATATGATCATTGGTAATAAAATTATGTTTAAATAGTTTTATGATATCTATTAGTTAAAAAAATAATATAATTTGCATAGAACTTTCATAGAAATTATGAAGAGAGAATACATTTTTTCAAATGTCTATCAAATTACCACGTATATAGATGTATAGATGTACATTTATTTAAATAATATAAAGAAAAAATACGGAATATTTTATATTAAAATTGTAAGTATCAAAAGCAATATACCTGTTATAAAAATGCACTCGTTACTATAAAATTCTTGAAGAGTCGTTCTTGTAATGTTAACATCACACTCCTTGCAGGTTTCAACGAAATTATTATTAATTTCATTTAATTTTTTACTTTCATCGTCAGTGGTCTTTTAAAAATAATTATCATTTAATGCTTATTTCTTAAAAATAATTTTAATATTAATTTTATACAAGTTACTACTCACTTCCTTTACGCCATCAATTTCTTGGCCCATACTGATGATTAATTTTATATATTTTGAAAATAATAATTTTTCTTATAAATACTTTGATCAATTTATCATTATACTGTTTACAGTGTTTATGATTGCACCATAAATTACTTTATAACGTATTTTATAACAGATATTTTAAGAAATGTTACAATCTAAAATTAATACTTTTGTGATGCTATGAATTTAAATATCCAAGTTTATTTCATGTTTTCTTCTTAAAATTCTTGTTGTTCCAACTGTACAGACGATCTTCAACAAA
This sequence comes from Ceratosolen solmsi marchali, assembly GCF_000503995.2. Classification (NCBI taxonomy): domain Eukaryota; kingdom Metazoa; phylum Arthropoda; class Insecta; order Hymenoptera; family Agaonidae; genus Ceratosolen; species Ceratosolen solmsi. The sequence continues at coordinate 751,158 of NW_011948428.1, forward strand.
CAGAATGCAAATTTATTGGAGATAAAATAATAATTTCAATCTATTTGGTAGTAAAAATTTATTATTTTTTTATTTAACTATTAAAATACTAAATTTTGTATTATTAAAAGATACAAATCGTATTTACACAGGCACACGCACTTGCAATTGGCTTCCAATTAAATAATAATCCGAAGATTCAACAGAATTTTAAATTAAAGAAAAAAAATTAAAGCATTTAATTGATTTTAATTATATTATTTTCTTCAAATATATATATATATATATATATAAATTTTATGTTTTTTTAAAGCATCATTCAGAAATTAAACTAACCCTACTTCAATGTGTAATAGTTTATGTGTAATATTTTGACACTTTTTATTAATGCTCTTATTAGCTTCGAGATAAACAAATATTTTAACACCACACGTTATATATCTATATGCATAGAATGGCACACAACTACCTCAAGATCGAGATTTTTGGAACATTCGCGTACGGCTCGGGCACTAATGTGAGCACATTTCGTTGACAACAGACCTTATATCTTCTTCACGATACTTTAAGTCTTTCTTTGTGCGCATCAAAAGCGCACGTGCCAGTCTGCTTACTCTATCTTTATCTATTATTTAGCAGGGATGAAGTATTACATAAATTAAAGATAGTTATAGATCAATTTCGATAGTCATACAATTATCCTAGTTACTATCGTTTGTTTGGGAAGCAATTCTTTTTGAGAAACGTCTGCTTTCTAATTGTAAGGTAGTTCATTCTAAATGTTTATAATGCAGATAATTGCCTTTAACTATATAATTGAATATGCTGGTTTTGATTGTAAATATTGTCTCTAAAAAATAATTTTAAAACATTAAATAAACGAATTGATTATCCAAGTCATAGTTATAATACTTATAGACCCGTCAAGTTAATTTTTTTTTGTTTTTTTAAACACTTAGACAAAATAATTTAACATGCGGCTCAAGTATTTTAAAAGCAAAACATTCGATGCAAATTAATTTATTGAAAAACTTCAACTGCGACTGGTCTAAAGTTTTCATTAATCAATATACGTATAGTATTATGCGCTTTTAATGATATAGATTAAAATAAGTAATAAATTCATAGACAAAATCACAATGTATTTAAGTAATTTGCATTTCTAATTTAATTTTCAATTGAATTATATATTTATTATATTTCAGCCCAGTGTATTGAATTTTATAATCAGTGTAAGAATAGACATGAATTTCTCATTTTATATCAGAAAATGATGTTTAAACGGTATCGAATAGATTAATATAAAATAATAATACTGTGCATAGATTATAGTTTAAGATAGGTATATTATCAGAGAATAGTCCTTAAACACATAATCTATGCATAGTATTATGTTACTTTTTATTTACGGTCCAAAAGAAAAAAAAGAAAAACAAATTGCAAAAAAAAGAACATTATAAGTTGAATATTGTTTATTTAAATGTCAATTTAAACTACATGTACTATTAAAAAATTCGTAAAAATAATCTAAGAGTGTTATTTTTATGTATATATCTATATGTATATTTTTTCTAATACTATTTTAAAAAATTTTATTTGTATAGTATATAGTTTTACGTGAATACCATTACATATCTTGCACTTAATCAAAAGATATCTCAGGTATGAAATAATTTTTTAAATTGACTCAAGTATCCAAGTAAAAATTTATAGATAAAATGGCTTCAATTCGAAGTAGATTTGATTATATTAACTACTATTGACAATATGTACATTTTTTTTTTAGAAATTCTAAGTACAATTAAGAGTGCCGAAACCACAGAATTTCCATTAAAAAATTACCAAGTAATATTAAGATAATCTTAAATTTTTTTTTACAAAAAAACACACATTTTATAAATTGATGTGTTTTTTATTTTTACTTATTTACTTTTACGTATTTATTCGAATATATTATCCTTACACTCTATTACAAACAATAGAATTATAGCTACGATGTAATTATATTTATAATTATTTATTTAAAATAAAAATGTATTTGTCGAAAATATAAAACGAATATAAATATCATTGGAATGATGATGAATAAAACTGAATAAAATAATTTGTAATAATATAACTTTCAGCAGCTTATGATTACGTTTGATAACTTAATAGTAAATATGAATTTTTTGATAAACAATTCTGAATTTTTACGTTCGTTCTTATAAAATTCAAAGCCTAATCATCATCGATTATTATAAATATTATGATTCGTATTAGTATCTTTAATATGACTATATCTATTCAATTTGTTTCTAAGTAATGTAAAATGTTACCATTCTACTAGCAATATAAAAGCTATTCTATTGTATAAAATTTGAAATAATCTCAAGTTTTAATTAAAGCATATTCAATAATATATTATTATTATTATTATAAATGCATAATCTACACTCGATAAATAGATTTAGATATTAATATGAGAATTTAAGTTTTATAAATTCGATATCCATTAATATCGTATACTACGAGTATAATTTTGGTAAAAGCCATTTTAAAATCTAATTAAATAATATAAGTTAATCGTAGAAATGCTGTCAATCTATTAAAGACAATATTGATAAATTACAACATTTATTTACTAATAATGTTCATCCCGCCATTTATCCTGTATAGCATGAAAAGAATATATAGTCAAATATATATATTAAAATATATTCGAATGAAATCCCAATCGGTTTATAAATAATTGAATTATAATGAATATTAACAAGTAAAGGAAAATTTACTTGGAATTCAATATCATAGATAGACTATTTGTATTATAAATTAATATGAGTCAACTATTTGAAATTTCGGAGTAGTCGATTTCTTAGTTTCATTCTCAAAGGCAAAATCCGCAAAGCCAACAAATAAGAATGAATCTTCAAATGGAATTGGTTTTCCAAACTTCTGTGGTTGTCAGCCCTATTTGGATTTAAAAAGGTTTTAGTAAGCAGCTTGTACCTGCGTAAAATGTTACTACTTTGCAGACTTTTATTCTAGCTAAGTAGATACAGCGTAACTGGTTTGGGTCTTTCTTACCTTTGTGATATCTGATCGTTGTCCCATTTGTATTGTTCAGTTTCCAGAAGAGTTCGGCTTATATAATATTCAAATTGAATAATTTTTTATCCCTTAAGTAATGGTCACACGTCTGTCCGAACATCTCAATTCCAATATTGATGAAATTGTAAGATAAAAAACACAATCAGGCTTACCAACATTCTTCGCTTTTGTAATGTCGATTGACTCTTCACGGGAGTTTGAATGAGGTGTTTTGCGAGGGCTTATACTCTAATAATAACGTGCTTCAACATAAATTTACAATATAACTCTGTAAGAGATTTTTTTTTTACTCTTGTATATTTATGATACATGTACGAAATCAAATTTGATGAGAACTTAACGTGTATCCAAAAATCTTACTAAGATCGTAAAATGTAGTTTTTGACATATATGCGCGAATATTGTTTATAACGATAGCTTTTCATTCGGATTTTCAACATAATATTGAAAGAAAGTCTTTTGAATTATCATTTCATATAATATAAACTATAACTTGTTTTGACTGTAATTCATTTTAAATGACTTATTTTATAAAACAATATGATTAGGATTTATATATTACAGTTCCATTTCATTGTTAACGATAACAAGAATGGGAATGCAAATAATTTTAATTGATTGATAATAATCTATGTAGAATAAAAACATAATGATCTGGAACTTAATATGACCTATATTTCCTTATTTATATTACAAGTGATTTATCAGCAACTTATTGATAAGCTGTTATTTTATAATATTTTATCCTTTCTATAATATAATTTAAGGCTTTAATTTTTATTATTTGTATTAATATAGTTTGTAGGCAACATACATTTGTTTCATGCCATAATAATTGTCCTTTAAAAAGAAATTCCGACACCAAATACCAACTCAATTACGTTTAATTCTTTAAAATTTCATCTACTCTATCTATACAATAAGATTAGTCGACAGCAGTGTAAAAAAATTAAAATTATCCATTTATATTATTTATTATATATGTTATTTAATAATTATTATAATTTATTAAGACGTTTTTTAATATACGTATTTTTAAAAATTTTTCAGTAAATAATATGTTCATTAACAATTAATGCGAGGTTAATTAGTAAATTCTTCTATGCGTGTAGAGTGATGTTAAGTTACAAAAAATAATTAAACACGGTAAACTTTTTTTAATAACAGTTTTATATTTCGACCATTTGTGGATTACTTTTAATTGAAAAATTTATTTTCTAAATACAATTCATGAGTATTAGATATTCTAATTTTTGAAAAATATTTTATATAAAATTTCCATAATTTTCAGAAACACATTTTGTAACCGCAAATACATATATACCTATTTAGGTATGAAATGAAAATAAAAAATTGGCTAAATGTATATTGAAAAAAGGGATAAAATTCATTCTTATTACCAAAAGGTATGTTCTTCTTAAACAAAAGAATTAAAAACAATAAAATGGCCATATACGCTTCTTTTATTACATAATATTTTAATAAAATTAATTCTGTATTCAATCGATTAATTATTATGAATAATATAAATTTCTTTGGTATTAAATTATTGATTATTAAAAATTAATTTGAATAAAATTTAAATAAATGCATTATAACTATAGGTAACAAGTTCGAATTTTTGGCGAGAAATATATGTATTCTTAGAATGATCGAATGAGCTTGATTGTGTGTATATATATATATATATATATATACATATATATATATTTATATTCATAAAAAATAATTAGTATAATTTCAATTATCATTTGAAATTTTCATAATCATCTAACAGTAAGTTTGAGTTATATTATGATGGCTATATCATATTTATATAATATTTAAATATTATGAAATAGCTATGTTAAATTTATGCTTTGAATTTATGGTATAAATGAGTATAAATGAATGAAAATATAAAACAATGCGTAGGAGGAAAATCCTGAAACAAATAGATTTAATAATAATAGAAATTAAATAATAGTAGCAAATAGATATAATTATACCTAATATCATTACAAGTTTCTTACTTTTTTTTAACAGATTTCAGCATATGATTAGTTTATTGTTTACCGTTGTATATAACCGAAATCAATATCGATAATCTTTCATACCTCGAATGCATCACCAATGAATTGTGCTCTTGAAATTGAATAAAATAAAAATAGAACTAAATATAATATAAGTATTATTAAATATAATGATATGTTAGAAACTATGTGAAACTCTGTGACTTGACCAATACATTTTGTTAGCAAAATTATTCTTTATTATTTATTTTGAGCGTTAAAATATGGTTTTATAGATTCATATATAGAATTTTAAAAAATTTACATTTATTTAAAATTGACACATTATTATTTAATGAGTTGGCAATCTTCTCTTAATGCTTGTTGCTCGTCAATTCAGGGTATTTTTTTGTATGTTTTCAATTAAATTTTATACATATATTTGAATCAAACTAATCATATTCATATTTGAAACATTTAATACACTTGTTTATTTAAAAATCTTCATTAATTATTATTTAAACAATAAAAATCACTAGAATAGCTAATATCATGATTTCATGTTCAATATTTAAATATTTTATTATATTAATATTTACATTTTAACTAATTCTAATATTCACTTATTACATAAATTTAATTGATTCTCTATTTTTCATTATCAACTTATTTAGAAATCAAGTTATCATTACTATTAAAAATGATAAAAATCGCAATATTGTTATCCATATGACGTCTTTTATCGATTAAAAAATAATTTTTGAAATTATGTATTTCTCGGGAATTTGGGAAGTTTCAGATATCATGACAGAGAATTAAATAATATTGATTAATAATTACAATATTCATAAAATGTTATATTTTGTTATTTCGTTAACAAGGATTTTTGAATCGTCTATACTAATAATACGAATTTTGTATTTCAATTTGAATTTTATAAAGCTTAATGAATTAACGGGCACAAAAAGATAAAATGTAAATTTAAGAAAATTCATCTATCAAGATACGTAGAATAGTGGTATTCTTTTGAAGTGTTCTTGAATATACGTAAACATCAAAATTTATTGAATTAATATAATCTATATTATCTTAATAATTATTACATTTAAATGTAAGCTTGATACATGAAAATGCTTAGTCAAACTCCAGTTCTTCGTTGCTTTTCATACTTTTAAGTCATTATTAATAGTAATTATCTATTTTTTAAAAATAATTTTCCATAAATAATATTTTTAATTAAGAAGATTGAAAACATGTTATTTAATGAAAGTAATAATGATAAAAAAATACGTAGAAATGGATATAAAGGTAACGAGGAAATTGAATAATTATAACTATTATTGGAGTTCAACTTCGTATTTCTCTATAGAGTGATGTATTCATTTATAATTTTATATTTATAATTTGTCTTTTAATATAAATTATTCAAAGGAACGTACATTAAATGTTCTTGAATATATCAAAGGTATAAAAAGATTGGTATGTATAATTACGAATGTCATTTTATTACTTTTTGTATTATGCAAGAAAATAATTAATATAAAACTAAGCAAACGTAATTACTAATACAAATGAAAATAAATCATTTTGTGGTTATAATATTTATGTAATTCGTGTATAAAATATCTCATTGTTGCAAGGTAGAAAAAATTACTTTTCATTTGTTGACTTAGTCAACGCTTCCTTAGTTCTAGTAATCAATTATTAATATACAAGTTCTTCAGATTTGTCTTGTTTTATATAAAACAAGGTCAGCATTTACCATTATAATTTTGATTAATTTATACAACTTCAGTCTCGTATCTCTAGACGCTTATCCTTTTATTAATCTTTAAAATTTAATAGTAGAAATAATGATTTTAAAGGTACTGATGAAATTATTATAATAATGGCATTAATTAAAAACAACATAATTGTAGTATAAAAATAATTGAAAAATCATGATATTAATTTCAAATAATTACTTTCACTTACTATATTCATATTTATATAATTATGACATACTTACGATACATTAAAAGCTAAAAATTATATTAGCAAACAATCACATTAAGAAATTGCAATTTTCCTGGATAAAGACGGAAAATACTAAATAATAGATACCTATATTATCGGTATGAAAATGAATATCTGAAAGTATAATATCTAGGGCAGTTATAATAGACTAATTATAGAACACAGTTTTCTTTATTATCGATATTATGGATTCTGCCTGGATACTCGAGAATATTTAATATTCAATTTTGTTGTTATATGTATAAAATGAATGAATTGTATAAAAAAAAAAGTATGTAACTATATGTATAAAGAATATTTGGAGCTAATACGTTGCTTAGATGTGTACATTTCAAATTTCTAAAAAACTAAATCTTAAAAAACAATAAAAATACCTGTTCTGTATGACCAACATTTAATTCATAAAGAATTATACGAGTATCTTATTTCACACGTTATAACCAAATATTTTGGTCGATTAGTCATGTAATGCACGTATTTAAGGAAAGCAATACAATGGTCAAAATTATATTTCGAACTTTTATTTTCTTCAAATAAGAAAGAATATAATGTTGTATATTTTGTAATAATATTTATTTTAGTGTAAATTATTGAAAGATTATTGTATTCAATTAATTAATTAATTAAAATTAGTCAAGCGATAATTTAGTAAATAATTTTATAAGTTAATATATTAATAATAACCAATTCTTTATTAAATTAATTAATTAAACATTAAATTGTCTAGATAGATATGCATTTGAAATTTAATAGTAAAATTTTTAAAACTTTAATAGTATTAATCTACTTATGAATCAATCAAATACTACTAAATTTATTAGATACTCAAGTCATTATATAAATACAATATGCAATCATAAAATTTAACAATATTAAATATTACATTTATATATGTAAACAGTTGTAAAATAAGAATTCAGTATATAGTTGAATTGTTTTACTACTAAAAATATAAAAATTAAAAAAAATAAAAAAAAACTAATTTTTGCAAAAACTTATTACCTTTTGTTTTGATAAATGTATTATTTTAAATTATTTATCAACTTCATATCACATCTTATTGGATATTGTAACAAATATTTTACAATTAATATTAATTTATAATTTATTAAATATGATTATTAACTAAAAATTTTGTAATTAAAATAATGCTCTTATTACCCATAATTCAACGAATATAAATTTTATTATATTATCGATAATTTTAATTTTCAATAAAATTTGAAAAGTTACAATGAATTTCTACATATTTTTTTATAGGAACCTTAAAATGAAATAATATATTTACAAACAATAAATTCTCGCAATGTATTTCACAAAATATACACGTCCTCAAATATTAACCAAAGAATTTAATATTTGCTTTTAAAAATTATTTATAGTGCACCATCTATAGTACCATTAGATTCATAAAATCAAAGATGTAATAGTGTATAACTTTCATACGTGTAATGATTATTTAGTAACTACATAATATATTACACTCAATGTCTAATTCTTTACAAATCTGTCTCTTTTTAATCTAATATTTTAAGGTAGAATAATAAATGAATTTTTTCTCTCATCTGCTGTAATCATATATTTGTATAATACATAAATTAAATATAATAGAATGTTATCTAAAAATGACTAATTTCTTATTTTCTCAATTTAATTAATATTTACACTTCACGTACTAAACAAACTAAAATTAGACACAATTTTATTACACAATAGGTTTAAAAATATTTTTGCAATAAAATTTCAATAAGATTAAAAAAAAATTGAAAATACCCTATTTTATAATGATATTGCTATGAACATGAATTGGTATTCTTCTTATGAATGATACACATAATTAAAAATTATATTTTTTAAATGAAACTATGCATTTTCGATTAATTTAACCTGTTACCATTATTTAACGTAATAATTTTCACATAAAGAAGAGATACGTGAGTGTGTGCAATGTTTTTCATTAATTTATTAAACATGAATGATAGTTTGACAATAATCATACTACTGTAAACATTTCTCTTGATTAATGATATTACGTCCATTAGGCAGGATTAAATTACAAATCAAGTTTACAAAGAGCAATATTCGTGTACGTAAAATCTAGTTAGGAAGCATAAATAATTGAAAGTAATTGTTCAGCTTAAAATTGACTATAATTAATATTTATAATTAATATTTTATTTATATATAAATTATCAATACCAAGAACGAAAAAAAAGTATAATAAATTTTATAAAAATTGATCAGTGCAAGTATAATAATCGAAACTTGATGAACAAAAATGGTTAAAAATATAATTTCGGCGATAATATAAATGTAAAGCTATGAAACATTGTATTAGTACATTGTTTTAAAATTCCTATTAAAAGCAAAATGAGATTCATTAAACTGTCATCAAATTGATTAAATAAACTGCCTATAATATGTAAATATCCTGCATTAAATTATACCTTAAATTACATGAGAATACAAGAAAAAAATTTTTTTCTGCTTCTCCACGCATTAGAAGACATCTGCACATCTCAATCATAAGTTATATATCTATGAAAATGTAAAATAACAATATATGCAGATAGACGTAATAAATTTGAATTAATATACTGATATATTAATATAGATTTTCTGAAAAGAACTAATTTCAAGAATGTTATTATAATTCTTGGATATATTTGTATCTATTTGAAATTTAAGAAAAGAGTTTAAAATTTTCACTACAATATTATTATGAAATATAATACGAATAGTTGGAGTAAAATATTTTCTTGTCATTCAATATATTAATTTTTACATTGTTCATTATAGATATGTTTTTATTAAAAAATATTGTTATTTTTTAGTTCCAATTATTCATGAATATATATATATATATATATATATGACTTTAATAACAGAATTTATGTTTAAACATTAAAAACGAATTTCCGTTTATGTTGATTTTTAACATTAAAATTATATATATATGTAATTTATGATAATATTTTAAAAGAATAAAAAATAAATATATATATATATATATATATATATATATATATATATATATTCTTTCTTATATACTATCAAAAATGTCTATAAAATAAAAAATCTAAATCTTTTAGAATATTATCATATGTTTGAAATACTTGTAAATTTCTAAATACTATTAATGTATTATTAAATATACTATACTTCAATCGATTTCTTGCTAATGTCAGTCATAAATATTAACAATACTAATAAAGAATACATGGGGTCATTATACTGAATTAGATAACAATAATGTGTTATGTGAAACATTATTTTTTAATATTTCTCTTTCTATATATATATATCTAATATTTTTTATTATAATAATTTCAAAATACAACTTCAATCGAATATGATCTTTTTATTATTATTAATTAGACGTAAGAATAAGATAAATGTATACTGTATGCACATTAATAATGTACAATAAAAATAATAAATATTAGTTTTCTAAACATTTATTAAAATAATTTGTATAAACGCATAAAAATAATACATTTCATACAGTTTCTGAATAATAATATTTTAGTATTCAGGAATTTGTAATTAAAACAAAGGTATCAGAAATATGTTGTCAAACAGATTATTAACTCGATTATTAATAATTGATATCAAAACTTTCTAGAGGTAATCCTATTTACATTGTCGAGTCATTTGTATAGTACTGTACGACATCTTTTTATTGAGGTAGTTTTTCTTGAATAATATAATATAATATGATAATACATTTTTCCAATTTAAATTATTTTGAATATTCATAATCATTATGGTGTTATCGGAAAAGGAATTGGAAGCAGTACAGAATGATTAACGTTCAAACGTTCTGACTTGTATACAAATCCGCCAATATTCTTGTAAAAAATATTTACATCTATTTAGTTTCGATGCCAGCATAATTTTCTTAAAAATTGCCATGAAACAGTCAGTTTAGCATCACTTTTTGCTTTATCACTTGAATACGGTAGAAACTATGTTCCATAAAAACCAAATTCCAAATGAAGTTCCCAATAACTTGACAGTTTTATGCATCCAATAAAATCTGAAAATGAACGAATTATCATTATCAATGGTAAAAGTAATAATCCAAATAATTAAGTAATTGTATTTGAAGATAATTTATAATGGTGCATTTATCGATAATGAAAGACTTGATTAGATGTGCTATTGCGCTCTTTAGGGCAACGTATAATGTGTTATATATTATTTAGGTAAACGATATATAAGATTTATTACGTATTAATATGATTTCTTTAATTTATAATCATTAAAAGCAATAAAAATGGACATTAAATATTCATAATTAAAATAATCAATCAAGATATCTTAGGAAAAGTATGGAACTCTTGTGACAATTGATCGAGTTTGATAATCTTTAAACTACTAATTTCGAAGAACAATGAGTTATTACGTTTAATTTCTTCATTTGTTCTAAAATAAAATTAATTTTTTACACCAACTTTTTTCATAAATGATTGTTTCGCAAATATATATATATATATATATACTCAACTTAATATTTAAAAATTTTATCATAAAATTAAAAGGATATTTTATGTTATGTTAATGTTATTATATATCTGTATTAGTCACCTCCGCCACTTTATTCTGCTATCTTCTAAGGTTTTCAAATCATCCTTTAATAGGTATACCCTAACACCTTTCATATAATTTCGAAAAAAGGCTTGCCAATCGAAACTCTGCATATCAAAATAGAACATTTGCTTGTCGCGCGAATCCATTCGATGCCACATTTCTCGTACATTGTCATTCGTGAATTTCCACTCACGGGTAACAAAGTAGGACAGAACACCGACGAATTTGTTAACTTTTTGATACGTTTTTAGTAATCTGAAATTTTCGATAAGATCATATTTACCATGGGTATTGTTGAATCTTTAAACATTAAACATTAAACATTATTTTATAGAGTGATAAAATTTACAATACAAAACATGTAAGTTACATCTACATTAATGATTAATTGAAAAATTGTATTTTTTAACTAAAGTAATTATCATATTTCATAACATGTAAAAACATTGAGTCACTAATTAGGAAGATAATAGTAATTCACACTACCGATGAACAAAAAGAAACAAAAAAAAAAAAAACAAAAAAAAAAATATAGGAAATTAAAACCTTTGTCAGACTTATTACATTATATCTGCAATTATCGAATTATATGGTATTCTATACTATGGGATTTAAGGATTTATGGTGACAATTTTATTTACCTAGGTTTACGTCCGGAACAGATTGTTGCGGCATCGATCAAAAAGGCAGGTATTAGGTGAAGAAATATAGCGTAGATAGAATGTATGAGTTTATTCTTATTCATATTGAACGATAAGTACCAAAGTGGATTGCTCAACGGATACTTGTTAACATAATTTATATTCGTAACTCGAAAATCCTCCCACGTAAACGGTGCATCCACACTTGATACGAAATTGTAGATCAGCATATCATCATCTCTCCTAAAATTTTTATACACATTATGTATCTTTAAAAGTTTATGTCAAAATGATTATATTATTTTTAAATTACGCTCTACATTTTACTACATTAGAATCTTATATATTATGGCAAAAAAAAAAAAAAAAAAAAAAAAAAAAAAAAAAAGAATTACATCTTTATATTATTTTATTTTATAAAATTATCAATATCTTGGAAGGATAGAACACTTAATTTTTATAATTATTTAAATGTAAATAGGCAAATACAATTACAATTGACGAGTTTATGCTGTAATGTTTGTTAATAGGGTTTGGCATATATTTCTGATAAGCTTATTTGTATTGTATTATTGAAATTATCGAAATGCTCATGTAAGCTTAATACGTTGTAAATTTATATCAAAAGTAAATTTTGTAATTGTAGGATGAGATTTCTCTTGGCTTAAGCCGATCGATCAGCTGTAAATAATCACTCAGCGTGTACATGTTCCTTAAACTTATCTATATAATAATATCGATATGCATGAACCAAAAAAAGGTTTGAAGTATAAGCAAACAATTCTCCACAAATGAATCACTTACAGAGCTCAATTATTTACTTATCGATCAAATTAAATAATGACACGCGCGAACTCGAAATTTTCGTCATTTCAATAATAAATTGAAAAATTAAAATTCAGGTAATGAACAGGTATCGAGGCGCGAATAGCGATTCCTTAAGCATAATAATAATGAAATGACGTAAATAAATCGATGAAATATGCTTATTAATGAATAACATTTGACTGACTGAATGCCAAGATGTTTGAAAATGTCAAAGCGATACGAGTTGTTAATAATATAGAGAGAATATTAATAATGCCCAGACTCCGGACAGAGGCAACTCTTAATAAACAAACGAATATATATCAATCAATTAAGTGTAAGGCCAACGCCTAATTACCGGAAGTACATACCTCGCAGTTTGCATAGCTACGTCCCAAGCACTAACGATTAAAGCGTTTACCGTGAGGTCAACAGGCACGATGTTTGCGTTAATGTCGGGGTTACAATGTAACGTCCGTAATACTCCAGTCGCCACTCCTGCCGCAATTCCTGTCGGCCCATAAAAGTTATCGATCCAACCTGGGATCGGTTCATTGGCAGTAGAAATTACTGCAATAATCATTTATAACATTAATCTTTATATTAATGTGGAGTTTAAACAAAATGGTGAGCTGCATTAATATGCTCGACCGAGATTCTGAGTATTCGCTAATAGGCCGCAGTATTATTAATTTTTAAGCGATAATAGTAGTGAATGCGCGGAAGTAGCTTACATAAAAGCAACTGCAGGATGGAAAGAGCATAGCGCGAAAAAATCTTTGCACGTCAAACTGAGACTTTTCTTTGTTGTTCAATATTATATCTGTCGCTTTAATTAACCATGCGAACTAAATGGAAAAGTTAAGTTTATAATTCGATTATTATCGATTCCTGTGGCACGCAAAACTTGTCATTACTTGTGTAGAATCAATTGAAATTGTTGATAATATTGTCTAGCGATTTTGATTGTTATCAACTTCTTTCGAGAACAATTGATATTCATCAAAAGGTATATAAATATAAATTAAAATTAAACTCTGTACTATTAATACGTTTAATTCTACGTAACGTAATGTTCACTACTTTTAGTCATGCGAATTCTTGTCTATTGAAATTGACTACAACATTTCGCGTCTACTTATTTATTAATTCTCTATGATATTTTCGATAATATTATCATTTAATTTAGTCACTTGTTTCATAAACATGATTTGTAAACGAATTCTCAATTTATGTACCAAAATATTGAAAAAATAAAAGTACAATCAAAGTAAAATCTTCTTATGATTTAAAAAAAACTTGCTATTAAACGAGCACGATCATTGCCAATGATTATTGATACGTAAATTTAATTCGTCATTAAAAATAATTATAATACTTATTCTGAATTAAATTTCTCAAATCACATAAATTTTTATAGTTTTTAAGAAACTTAATGAAATATCTTAATTAACTAAAGTTATCGTTTAACATATACTTAACGATAATGAACATTGATGTATTGATAATTTGATAGCCTTATCATTGCTTCATTGATTATTTCTAAAATTGATTGAGTACTATTACAAAAATAGAATCAATAATGTTTGAAATAATTGTAAACAATAATTTAACAATTGAATTTGATTAAATTAAATAAGAGATAGAAATGTTCAATTAAATTTAATATTAGATAGAAATAATTTATATATTAAAATATAAATTTTATTATTGGTAATTATAGTTTGAATACGCATTAACTGTTTTAAATAATTATAGAAAGTTATTTATTTTATTAATTATATAATTCTAACATGTGCTATTTATTATGAAATTGTATTATACAGAAAAATATAAACGCATAATGATAAATATTGAATATTAATTTTTTCCAATTCATTCATTCAATCGGCACTTCACTTTATACAATTTCACCTTGGTATATTAATTAAAAATCTTAAAAAATATACTTACCAATTCCCGGCCTGAATACTCCCATTGGTAAATTTTTATTTCTCGTTTTAACAAGATTTTCCGCAAGTGCTTTGGTGAATGTATAAGTGTTTGGCCATGGAGTAATTAACCTATGTATACAAATTTAATATTCTTATACTAAATTAATTTAATTATATATTATATTGTATAAGGATTGTTAGAAATAATGTTTGTGTTTTTACTTACCTAGGACTTATTTCTTTTATAATATCATCAGATAAGCAGTTAACAATATTAAGCATTTCACCATTCTTAATTGGAAAATCATAAAATTTTTCGTTAATTTCCCGCGAAATACAGTTTGCATATGCCGTCGAAACATAAATAAAAGCCTATAGATAAAAACAATAATACATTAAAAATTATTATATTTTTATGTTTTGATTTATAAATAATTCTATCGAGATTAAAAATCGGATTAAAAAATGTCCTTTTACAATATATGGAAGATATTCCGAAAGTCTTGCCAGTCAAAATTAAAATATGACGGCGATGGATAAATCTTGTAAATATATGTATCATTAAACGGTTTAATTTTATACATTTTATTTTTCTATACATTTTTTTTTACATTTCAATACTTAGTTACAACTTAATTTCATATTAGATTCAATGATATTTGGCAAATTAATAACAAACATATTTAATATTTATTGCATAGCTAAAAGTAAAGTAAGAATTTTGAAGCAAAGTAAAGAAAGAATTTTAGATTTATTATTCCTTCTTGCATCTAGACAATGAAATGGTAAAATGAGGAAAATCAATCCCTTAGTTTATTCAATATTAATAGTATAAGATTAATGAGATTCAAGAAAAATTAAAATTATAAATTCCTTGTATTAGATAAGATTATTGTTCGTAATTCTAGGGCTTACATACTTCTGTAATTTACGTGATAAAACTAGCATCAAATATAATTAGAAAACGTTATTATTATCTATTATAGATTTTCACTAAAGATAATTATAATATGTATTATGCACAGATTGAGATTCTACGAAAATACTTTGAAATATATTTATCTCTATCACACTTTTGGAGCATGATATTTTTTTAATTGGTCGACAACTTTCATAAAGGTAATCTAAATAGTTATTTGAAATATTATCATTAAATGTCAAAGGTAGATAAAAATATTTTATCTTGGCTTTGATAGAAATTTTTCATTATTCTAGTTTTATAAAACATCTCTTCTATAATTATCAAAAAGATGAAATAAAAATATTGTTAATTAAATTCTCATCTTAATTAGAATTATTATATACTACTTTAATTAATTTCAGCTAATGTAATTAATTATATGAAAAATCATTAGCTTAAAAACGTTTATCGAATTAATAGAAAATAAAATTTTTAATAATTAATTTTTTCGATATTTTTCTAGTTCATCGACTTCCATTCAATTACATATAACATACGGAGGACAATCGAAGTAAATTGATTAACAATTTTCATTAAAACATTTTATCATTTTTTGCTGCATTCAAACATAAAAAAAAAATTTATTTACCTTCAATTTTTGTAAATCTTTACACAAGTCGATAACATCAGCAGTGCTTTGAGCATTTATTGCCGAAGCGACTTTCAGTTTCTCATCAAAACGTACAGTTGCCGCTACGTGAAAAACTATTGATACCTACAATTACAAATTAATCATATAATTATTGATTGCTCATGATATTATTTAATGTAATATGAGATTTTAGTAGAATGTTTGCAATTTTTCTGGAGCTTATTTACGTCGTATGATAACAAATCTTAAAACATTTTCAAATATTAATATTTAAAATACTTACTTATTACAGTGTGTTTTTAGAAATACGCATTTATACGCATTAATTCGTCAAATTCTATAAAACGATAACATTATCGTACTTGTACTCATATGCACTTCATGAGAAGTTACATGTTTATTAATCCATTCTCGGTGACGTCAAATATCTTATTCAATTCAATTAAATAACAAAATAAAAAAATATTCATTAAATTGTTCGATAATACCCAGCCTTTATATTATAGATTGAATGATTTACATAAAGACACTTTATAAAATGTGATCTTTTTAGCAAATTTACGATACCTTACCAATAACTTATGAGGTATTGAGAAGTTGGGAAAGCCTTTGTAATATTTTAATTTTTATAAGCTATAAATCAGTGAAAAAGTAGTAGCGAGATTCATAGCATAAATCCATGTTGTAAACATTAAATGTACATAGTAGCGGTACATTAGCATTCTAAGCACGGTATTATGATAGATTCATGTATCGGTTAAGCATTATGAAGCTCAATGTGTATCGAGTGCTTCATGTGTATTGAGAATGTACAACGTACTTATATACGCCTGCTTGCAAGTGTAAACGAACGATATTAAGAATTGGCGTTGGTGGTATAAGTATATACAATCGAGGGTAATAATTTAATGTAATAAATGTTTAAAATGTTTTTAAAAGAAATTATTATACAGTGAGATTCGGTGTGACATCTAATCATAACAAGTAGAATAATAGTTAAATTCACTGCTTATCTTACTTTATGAAAATCAATCGATCTATTTTTATTATCCCAGCCCATAGTATAAATATCTCTCAATGCTGATTCGATACTTTTGTATTTGCAACGTTGATTTATAAGAAAAAGAATGTGTACTAGTAAATTATTCTATATGCTAATTATATATATTTTGTTCACATTCTATATTATAATTTTATAACTAATAAACGCCTGATTTATATAATATTTTAATATTATAGAAGTGTAAACAATTTTCATCTTTACCTACCGAATGAATGAAAAAATGTTTATTTGGAGAACAATCGAAAATTTATAAGCAATGATTTTTCTTCATATGTTTATTATGTACAACAACGTCATTGTCTATTTATTTTATTAAGTAGGTATGTATCAATGAAAAGTATTACAGACCTACGTGCAATAAATGAAATAAAATATAGATGTATGGATTAGAAATTGGGAGAAAATGATAAATCAACGAAACCAATTTAAAATGATTATAGTTTGCCAACGTAACAAGGACTTATTTAAAAAATGCGACACACTAAAATTTCATTCCTACTTAATAAAAAATTCGACTCAATTATTCGAGCTTTAATAATTCATTCTGATCAGCAAATTTTTTCTTCATTCATTGAAGAATTTATTGTTGTTCATAAATAATCTGTAAAATTTCATATTCGAAGAGCAAGCACGTTTCGCTCCTCATGTGTACGGGTTACTTAATAATTGCGCCAGACTTACGTCGCGCATCAGCAAATCTCTGTCAGACGTAGAAAGTCCCAGGCCTTGGACACTGCAATCGCCGGCGACGGCCACGACTTTGTGATGAAATTTCGGCATTTCCTCTTTTAGACGTGCGTAAATCTAGAAATGAGATAGTATATGTTTTATTAGATAATTCGATGATACGCCTTGTACTAGGTTCTCCGTTATGAATATCTTCCCATCTCCCGTCCCCTTTCATCCTCATCCTCATCCTCCTCATCCTCCTCCTCCTCCTCCCCCTCCTCATCATCATCATCATCATCATCTTCCTCATCTTCATTCTCACAATCGTGCGATCAATAGTTAGACGAGATGACGCGTTTAATAACAGATCCTAATATATTGAATTTTTTTTTTTCTATGAATTTCATACGAAATATAGAACATATCTTTCAAATTGATACTTTTACTTCACAGTTTTTAAACCATTGAAATGTTTTACGTACACAAACACACGCATTTATATATGCATTGATTTTTTTCAAATTGAATTTCCTTCTATATAAGTATTGCGTATTAAATAATTCGGAGATACTTTGAAATAATTTCACATTGACAATTTGAAGTTCATAAAAAAATTGACAAAATCGTATTTCATATCGTGAAATATCTTTCGCTAAATATTAAGCAGACTTTATATATGAGTTACAAAGTTCGTAAACAAATGACGTTTTTGTAACCATTAAATTCCGAATTAGGAAGTTCGACTAATTGTCGTTAAAACAAAAAATATTTTGATTTTTTTGATGCGTAAGAGTAATTTTATATGTAAAATTAATTAACATCATTTCATACATAGTATGCATATTCAATTATATTTCTTTTACTTGCATATTCTTATGAGAGAAGAATTTATAAATTATGCAAACAATTCAAGTTGAAATATTCAAAGTTATTTACGAAAAATAAAATAACATGTTAAATAACATTTACACATCGATAATGCGTTTTATTTAATATTATATGACAAAGTTTTATAGTTATTGTATATGAAAATAGAAATTTGTCATACTTGAAAAAAAAAGAATATGTCTCACTTCTCCTCCCCCACATGCGTAAATATAAGCGTAATAATAAAATATATGTAATATGAAACATTTTATTGCCAAACCTTTCAAATTTTATAAAGCATCACTAATATATGAAAAATTCTTTCATTAAATTTAATATAACAATATTTTCTATTCATTCCTTAATACGCTTAATTCATTAATCTTTTGTTTTAATAACTCTAGTGATATATAATTTACGCACATGAAAATCTCATTACCGTCATTGATTTTAATAATTATTTAAAAAATTCAAAAATTCCACTGTTTTCAGATTTTCTTCATAAGGTTAGTTTTAATGTTAATATACATAAATTAAAAATGCTAGCAAATGATTCATAAATTACATCTTTAATGCTTCAAGTTGCTTTGGATTCATAAAAAAAAAAATAGTAATCAAAATTATCCTCGGCCAAGAATCTGTTATTCTTTTACTAGGATTATTTACAATGGGCAATTATAGATATTTTCAATTTCAAAGGTAAGCCACTAACTGACCTTCAAATTTCTTTCATGAATATTTCTCTCGCGAAGAATAACGTGATTTAAGAAATACTTTACCACTGCACTTCGCACTTTTAAACACTTACTGGTTCTTTGAATAATTCTTTAATTCTGCTCTCAATGCTCTTTTCCTTTTTTGGACGCACCAGCAGGTAAATACATGCAATATCCGAACAACTTCGCAAAAGCTTCTCTATTAATATCTTTCCGAGAAATCCTGTTCCTCCTGTCAATACAAAATAAACACAATTACTTTGTAAAGAAAGGGAAAAAACTGAGCAAGCAGTCGAATGAATTAATTCTAGACTAGTGTTTTTTATATAATTAAATGTCATATCATTTATTTTGCTATAGTATTTCAATATTAAGTATAATAGAATTTTTACAGTTTCTCATTGTTAGGAATTTAACTTTTAATTTTAAGCATACAGGATAGTTTGTAAAGAGATTAGTAAAAACAATAAAAGAAAAGAGTGCGATATTTTAAATATAGAAATGTAAATGAATGTGTATTAATAAAAGGGCTATTAATGTATAATAGCAAGACAAACATAAACTGCTGTTATTTATGTACTGTTGTATGAGCGTAAGTTTATTAGCTGAAAAGTATAGATTTATGATCTCATTATAGATTATTCGTTATGCAAATCATTTTATATCATATCGTTACATTAAATGTAACGAAATTAGTGTAAATTCTTGTATATATTCTAGTATCACAAAAGCCAAATGTAAATTTCTATACCCAAAAAAATTGTAATTCAAACGAATTCAATTGAATTTTTTACTATACAATATGTAAGACAGGAAATGACATGAATATAAATAAACATTGTTACTTTCAATTATTTATCTATGAATTTTACGATAATAAACAAATATATTGTGAATTATAATTATATTTTATGAAAATATTTTCACAACATTTTCGGAAAAATATTTTAATATTTACTTATGTTCTAAAATCATTCTAACAACACATTTATGTAATAAATGATTTGATCATTTCATATTATGATAAAATTGTACTTTAGATTAAATATTTTAAATATTTTTACATAATTATTTTAAATAAAATATTGATTATTCTCTATTAGTATCCTAAGAATGTATAATAAATAAATGATAACAGCTAATGTTTACAAATAAAATCCAATATTATGATTACAAACATTACCTGTTATAAAAATAGATTGGTGTGCATAAAACTCCTGCAATGGGGTTCTGTTTGTAATTATACATCCGTTTACGTCGAGTGTTTCAGAGATCTCATTGTTGTTGGTTTCATTAGCGATTGATTGCTTCCCGTATTCGCATTCACCCTATTTTGAAGAAAAGAGATATTTGAGTTTCAATGGATTATAATACTCGCAGAACATAAAATAGCGAAAATGCTTCATTAGCTCTAATCTAGTAGTAAACAAAACAATATCATCTTAGTTATATAATAGTATGTAACACTGTGCTTTATAAATAATAATTCAATATTTGTTACAATCGCGTTAAAATTATCCGTTAAAATTTAGAATTTATTGTTTTTGAAATGTAATAATTTTTAATTTTTTATTTTACTACGATGCCTGCTATATATACATATCAAATTTCAGACTAAAGTAATAAACATACTTATTCTAGTATGAATTGTATAAATTCTATAAATTAACAATTTTAATATTTTAACTTTGCGTGATTTCATTGATTAAGGTGTATCTAAAGTTATTGGAAAAAACTCAACGATTAATTCTTAATAGTTTGAGTAATTTATGTAATTAACGTAATTAAACAGAATTCGTTTATTCATCTCAGTGGAATTTATTAATAGATTATTTATTTTATCACTTCATCTTTAAAATGAAGAAATATATCATTGTTATGAGGTAATTTTAGATAAATTATAATTATTTATGTTAATTCAGAAATTAAAATTCATACTACATTCAAAACGTGTATTATTTCGATTATATTTCATATCTTGAAAAAGTATAAAGAATCGCTTATTTTTTATATACAAAAAGGCTCAATCATTTTAATATCTTCAATTGTTTAACATATTATTAATCATATTATGCAGTAAACTTATCGACCGTTTGATAAAGAAGGTGCATGCAAAAAATCTATATTATAAATTAATATTTTAATTGTAATTTTTTCTTTATTGCACAATTTATATTCAGCAATAATTTAATTAGTATTTTAAAATATATTTTGCAATTAAAATTATACAATTGTAAAAAGAAAACATTGCAAATAAATACTAAATTTTGCAAAACTAATATCATGATGATTTTTAAGCGATAAATATAACATATTCTTACTCAATTTTATTTTTTAAGAAAAATAATTATTATTATTTATGATTATTTTTATTATTATTATTATTATTATTATTATTATTTTTTATTATTATGATTATTTTTATTATTATTATTAATTTTTTTTTATTATTATTATGATTACTATTATTAATTATGATTATTTTAATAAATATTTGTAAAATTTTAGAATTTAATTTTGAAAATTAACTTAAGCATATTTCACGCTGCATTTTAATTTATGAAAATGTATACTTTTTCAATCTAATGACAATTATATTTAAAAAGTAGTTAAAAATGGAATATCCTTGCTACTGCTTTAAAGTGAAAAGATAAAGTATTCCTTTCCAATGTCTAAAATCAGTTATTAAATGTATACGTGATATAGATAAACTCCGTTATTATTTTTTAGCTTACATAGATTTAATAGCTCCGCACTCAGACGACACGCGTAAACATAATATATACAAACGTCTCATTCACGTATCTATATTAAAGTAGGCAAAGTAACCGTTACGTTGGCAATTTTCACCAAAGTATTTTAACGTGCGTAAAACGACTTTGCTATTTATTATGTTTATTTTATACAATTTCCAAATAGTTTCATATCACGAGCGGTCAAAGTCATGATTAATCTTATTGTGTTTAGCAATTAATTTCAATGACAATAAGACATTAGTAATACCATGCATTATGCGTCAAACAATAGAATCCAAGTCGTGAACAATTGTATTTCAACGCTTTCAATCGCATCTACGTTCTATAAAATAATTACAATATATGACTTGTAGATATATTTTTAATAAAATTATATATATATTGCATTAATTAATTAATTTAACGCATCTTTTCGAAATTTCATTTTATGGAAAATATCGGAAAATTCGGAGAATAATTTAATAATCACCGACGAGTTGTTAAGAATTTCTAGCCAATATGCACGGCAATGCCGATTAAGATTAAACTTATTAAAACAATATAAGCCATTTAAACGCGATTGGCAATAATAATGCGACAATGGATATTTCTTCTCTGTATTCGTGGACTGCCGATCTTCGCAACTAATAAGTCGAGAAATCCATTTAATGTTATGTAATTAAAACTCCCGATGCCATCAACCCAACCATTATCATATCATTTAACACTTAGTAGTAGAGAAAAAAAGAAAGAAAGAAAGAAAGAAAGAAAATTTTCAATGCAGTTATGATGAAGAAAAAAAATTATAATTTACATTCACCGCTTCAAAATACTTACCATTTGGTCCAAGAATTCTTACTTGTTTTGATAATGATATAAGCGAGCGTGTTCGTAAGCCAAAAATGAATGTGAAATTTTTATGCATATTATCCCGTATGAAGCGTGTAGAGATTATAATAAACTGTATCGGCAGCATGCGTAACAATATTTACATTATGATACATTATAATAAGTGTGCCTACGCTCTTGCGACTTAAATCCATAAATGGAATGCTATGTGGGCTTTATTATGCCGGGATAAATGAAAAAACACAGTGCGCGATGAGAACCCGTTCTTGAAATCTGGATGTCTACTGGCGTAAGCGCAGAGGTCGCTCGCTTTCTAAAGATAGTATTCATGCATTATCAACGATTTTCGACGTGACGAGCGGTGACTCGGGATTTTGCGTCGCGGAAGTGAAGCTGCGGCGACAGCAACAGGTACGAAAAAGAAAGCATAGGAAAATGGGGCGGGTGGGTGGGAGAAACGAAGCGAATGTTTGTGGCCTAAATCGAATATGTCGGTCGGCCGATTAATCGGTGAACTGATTTGTCGAACTATCACGTCCTTCCATTCGTCCGCCTAAAGAGATCCCGCGGGTACCCGTAAGGGAACCAGTTCCTGACATATGGGAATATCTTCGTCGTAGTGTCAAGGACGGTGACTTCGGAGCGCGTGCGCACCACTTTGTCCCTTTTACGAGAGCAGAGTGAGAGCGGAGCACAAGGAGAGTGTTAGAGTGTACGACAGAAACACAGAGATAGATAGATAGATAGATAGATAGATAGAGAGAGAGAGAGAGAGAGAGAGAGAGAGAGAGAGAGAGAGAGAGAGAAAGAATTTACAGTTATGTAAAGTGAGGCGCGCGCTCTTTTGTGTCATGCGAATCGTTGAGACGCGGTGCATTGGCTCGAACGTAACATAACGGACGCATCCGCTCTCGTTCGGTATCCCTCCTAGTCTCTTTCTACTATGAATATATTTCTTCATCTCCCTCTCTCTCTCTACCCCCCCCCCCCCCCCCCTCTCTCTCTCTCTCTCTCTCTCTCTCTCTATATATATATATATATATATATATATCATCTATTGCTTTGTTTCATAGACGATCGCATCTAACCAAGTCCATTTTCTTCTGTACCTTCGAGTCATTAATATCGGTTGATTCGATCGCACGTTCGTAAAAAATAATGCGCAATAAAGCATTAAAACTCAGAGTTATGATCGAGTGGGAATTACCTAAAAGATTTGATAAAAGGAAAAGGAAAAGCACATTTGTTTATCAAAGAAATTAATGGTGCAAAATCTAAAAGCAAGAGGCGAGTTGGACCGACAGATGAAAATATTTACTTACGAAGTTATACGAAAGAAACAGTTATACGAAATGATCTTGTACTTTAAATATCGGGACAGACAGTTTTTGTATTGGAATTTCAAATAAATTCGTGTCATCAGAATTTATTCAAAGTTTTTACTAGTAAAAATTTTCAGCTATCGGAAATACAATTAAAAAATAAAGAAGTAAAATTAATATTTCAATTCCTAATTTCATTTAATTAAAAAATCTTCTTTAACTTTCATGTTTATAGAATGTGTTATTTAAATTTATGAATAATTAAAATCATAACAGTACGGTAAAATGTTCCAATAACACGATGATTTAGAATTATATGCTTTTCTGTAAAGCAAATCTCAGCAATTCAGTTCCTACGTTATTTTCATTTATTTTAAGCGAATT
This sequence comes from Ceratosolen solmsi marchali, assembly GCF_000503995.2. Lineage (NCBI taxonomy): Eukaryota > Metazoa > Arthropoda > Insecta > Hymenoptera > Agaonidae > Ceratosolen > Ceratosolen solmsi. The sequence goes on from NW_011948428.1 coordinate 776,367, forward strand.
CGTTTCTTAATATAAATTATATACGTACGAAATTCTAAATAACCTAATGTATTTAAAATAATTAAAGCATTAAGTATTAAAAAAAAAAAAAAGTTATTTATTCCGTATGATCGTAATAATTCAAATGCAACGATTCAGTATTTATCAATTGTATTAGGAAATGCATAATAAAAATCTTTATGTATTGTTTACAATCTTTTTATTTATCCGCCCAACTTATATTAATATACTTTTCTTATATAAAGCGAATAAATTTAATTTATCTTATAATCACGTAGCAATTAATAATCGTGGAATTAATATTATAAACGAGTAAATTTATGACTTTATTAAAATAATAAGACACGAATGAATTTGCATAAATTCAAAATTAATATTACTAAAATATATTTTCTTTTAATAATCCGATTGAATGAATTTAGCATTATAAGCAACTTTCTTCCCATCATTTCACCCGTGAGATTTAATAAGTATTTGTTTAAATTACAACGCATTACGACTTTCTTACTTTACCATTCATCTGACGCGTATTTTAATTTCAGTCCGACAGATTCAATTGTGATTTGACATGTTTGACAATGATCCGACAAATTAAATTAAACAGATTAAAAAAAAACAATTAAATTAAATAAAACACCTTGTGAAATAATTGCAATGAAAAAATTACAACTAATACAAAAAATAATTTTTTAATGTTAAACCTGTTATTGGATAAATGTAAAGTACTTATTAAAATTTTCGATACACATGCATTATCGATGAAAAATTACATCTGAATAATAATTTGAATATTTATGCTTAATACCGTTAATAATTAAACAGTCTTTTATGAATTTCTAATGTTATCTGCGACGTCAATTTTTATGATTATCTCGTACGATTTCCGAATGATGGATAGTAACTATATCGTATAATTAATGAGCCAAAGTCTTGTAACGTATATCCAAATATCTTAGAGAATTCACGTAATTATCTTGCATCTCATTTTTATACGCATAAGCGTATGCCATTTTATTAAATATTGCAGAATGTCAGTAATTTGAAGAACCACACATTTCTTGAATAAATATAAACGCTAAAACTTCGGAGAAATATATTGACACATTGCTACCTGTCGGTATCTTGACCTCGCTGCTTATTCACGTATGTCAAAATAAAGAAAATTTAGATTTTTATGTTATCCTCATCGCAATTTTGTCTTTTCCTTATGTAATTTACAAGGAGAAAGTCACAGCTCTGGGAAAATAATTTGGGTCAATAAGGATTTTGGAAACATTTCCTAATACTTTGAAAGTAATTTTTTTAATCGGACATCTAAGGATTATGCTACAATGATAAAAACTCGATATAATCCAATAAAACTTTACGGATATGCGTGGATCGTTATTTTTAGAATACTTAGAAATAAATATTGTTGTGCCTATTTTATTTATTAGTTTTAAAATGATTTGTATGAAAATGATTTGTTTAAAATTATTCGTACAGCTGCCAATGTTTATTGATTTAATGTGTGCCAGGTATTATTGTACCGAATAATCAGCGTTTAAAAATTCAGCATCAATGAGATGATCAAAGTCGATTTTCATTTCCGAATACGAGAAAATAGACACTCTCAAAAGCAGTATCATAATTTATTTCCCAAAGATATTATGCTCAACGATCTAGACGTCAATTAACATATGACAGAACTATAATAATGTCTCTGTAGAGAATTACAATGTAACTGTTTAAGCTAATTAATCTCGTGTTTTATTGTGCCTATATACGCTTCGTATTAATTAGAATATAAAAGTGTACTCTGAACTTTTCGTAAAATCTTATAATTTGATAACGTTAACGAGCACTTAATTTCGTTAGTACATTAAGGCGGTAATTTTAATTTTGTTCAATTTAATGCTTGCTCGTTCGTCTTTTCGCAGTTACATAATTAGAAGCGATTATAAAATATTCAAAAAAAAATTCCAATGTTTATTAGTATTAACAGCAACAATTTATATAGGTCACTCTATATTTTCTAACAATTTTTACTTTATATTAAACTTAAGTATTTATAATTTTGTATGTTTCTTTTTTAATCTATAGTCCGATCCAACTAATGTTTCAGTTTAATTTATTCTATTCGAAATATCGAAAGAGCTTGGTATATTATTGAATATGTGCAAAAATCGTTACTACATACGGTGAGAATATAGTCTCAAGTGAGAATAAAATCTTAAGTTTTCGTGGAAGCAAGGATGGGAATATCGTTAACATGACATAAAAATTTTTAATCATTTCATGTTAAAGCAAATATTAACGAGTCGAATAGAGTTATTGTCGTGTAACAGAATGCCATCGATATTGCCAAGGTAGGAAAACATTTCTAATTAAAATCTCTCCTGTTTTTCCTTATCTGAATATACGTAAGCCAAGTATGGCTCAAAGTCCATCTCAATGTCGTTGCAACGTCCGCCGTAATATTTGTTAGGAGCTTCGTAATATTTTGTAAGAGGATCGTAATCGAACGAACTAATACGCGAAATCTTGTCACGTGTTACGTACGCCGCAAAAGCCGCCAAAGAGATGTACACAGACGCGTAACTCCGAAACGAGTATTGACGACGATGTCGTTATTACATGGGGCTTTTATGTAACCGATCTCCAGCCCCTCCCCTAGTCTCTTTCTTTCTCTCATTCTTTCCCTCGTCTGTAATTAGCCGAACCAGGCCTCTTAATACTCTTGCATTTACCCGTTTCATTTATCTATGTACTGTAATGCGTGCTGTTCTCCATGGATTTTAAAAGACGGCAATTATGCTGAGTACTTGGCTCCCGCCGATTTCTGTCAAATTTCATTCTCATCGACATTATCCACTTAGACTTGCTTTCATTCTCAATTCGACTTGTGCGAAACTTTATTTTTTCGAAGCATGATATAACTCGCACATTTTTTCACTTTGAGCTCTTTAATTCTATATTTGCTGAGTTTACACTTTGCCCGGCCACGCATTATGTACGTGTAAGCATATGTATTATTAAAATGAAAAGACGTTGTAATTTTGACATATTATTTTGAATATAACACATTATTCTTTCGGATTTCAAATACTTACATTCGATTTATCCTAATGTACTATTTAATGTGAGTGAATCTTTTTAATATTCGACTATTTTCTTTTCGTCAATTGAGCAAGAATATTTCAACCACCACCTTCCCATATTCAATATATGTCGAGCCTATTATGACTCTTCTCGTGAAAAACTTACGTGTCCAAAATTCACAATTATCCGAGTTTATGTAACGTGGATACGGAGAAACAAACCTGAATATATGTCTCTGGGATTTCAGAATGCCGGTATTTACGAAATGAATTAGGTTTTGCACAATATGAAAAGAAAAAGAAAATAAAGTTCCTAGATTGTTAACGATAGCTGGCATAAAAGTTAGCCATTCCTTTGGAAATTTAGGTAAGCATATGAAGCCGCTCGCGCGCGCTTTCATTAATTACGATTGACCTACGCGTCGCGGCCAATTTTACGTCCAGCAAAGCTTTTGCCTTAGCACGTAATCAGTAATTTAAGATCCGAGCATCGATTCAAGAGCCTGGCGCGATAATGAAATCGACCGAACCAACGAATCGCTTAGCAAATGATAAATCAGGCCCTATAACCCTCCCCTAACCCCGCGACCCCTCCCTTGCCAAACCAACCACCACCCATCGTGGTCGCTGCACCGGCCCGAGCCCGCAAACTCACGTCTCCGGGAAGCTGGATATCGAGCAGCATGTTGAGCGTTTCCTTGGCGCAGACTCCTTGAAACGAGGTCGGGGGCTGTGATCCGGGCTGTTTGGGCTCAATGGGGCATCGCAGGCCGGGGCTCGCGGTTTCTTGGAGATGCGCCTCTACGCCTGGGACGCTATGCTTTTGCGTGCTTTTGTGGATATTTGTGTGTATGTGTGTATATATGTGTGTGCGTGCGTGCGCGTGCGCGTGTGTGTGTGTGTATGTGTGCGCGCGCGCGCGCCAACGTCTCGACGGGCTTCTGCGTGGCGAGGAGGCTCGCCGAGGACTGAGACCGCTCTAATATAAGTCCGGCCTCGACACCGTATCCCTGCGGCCGGCGCCGGGGCCCCGCCGCCGGCCGCCGTTTCTCGAAGGACTTCTCGGCGGTGAGCCGAATCGTCGCTCTTCCCCCCGGATTGGCTCCTCGCGCCGGCGAGATAAGGCCGTCAGTGGGAAGAGACGAGATAACAGACTTCCGTTCCTATTCCCGTCGAGCGTAAGGGATGGAGAGATCCTGACCGGGTTGAGCGAGCCATGGCGCATTAAATAGTCGAGGAGGAATTTTAGTATTCGCGTCTCGTTGTTGTTCCTCCAAGGATACTTCGTGTCTCTCGTACCTTAAGTCTTATTGCACATTTGCTCGCCTCGTTGCTTGTTTCGACTGACTGTCGATTGGCTTTTACATGCTGAACATTTAAGTGTCATCGATACAGTGGCCTCAGCTATTTTGAAGGGCAAAATTTCATGATAATTATTACTATACAGAAAAATTGGATTAACAGGTCACTATCTACGATTGGGATGAAGTTAGCGCGACAGTTGTGTTGCACACTTATTATACCATAATTAACTGAACTACAATGTTCTATCAATATTTTTCTCCCTTGGATCCTTAATCTATAGACGACCTTATCGCTAAGCTTACATGATTAAAATAAGTCATATAAGTAGAGGAGAAATGCATAAAAGATTAAAATATAATAAATTTTTATACTTGAGATAAATATTAATGCTTATAAATAATAGGTCTTTTATGTTTCCCTTGTAAATATAACTAATTAACTTAAAATGTATAATTTTATTATAATATAACTTGATAATAGTGAAAGTTCGAAATAAAATTACAAAAATATTCCCAGATAATAAAGCACTAATTAATTATTTAATTATAATATGAAGTTTATTTCAACGAAGTTTATACGCTCCCTAGATAGAAAGAAAATTTCTCATACAATTAAGTCTTAATTATTACAAAAAGAAATATTAAAATTTTCGTTTTATTTAAGTTAGCAATAAAATCGTGTAATTGATGTATCTGAAAGATATGTTAATAATCAGTTACGAAATTTAAATTATTCCATATAAGAAATTCCGATATATAAATTCAAATACAATACAATCATTAAGATTAAGAAAATAGCAATATAATTCGAAGCTCAACCACGTTTATATTAAACAGACGTAAAATATTCATATTTCTTTGGGATAATATTAATTATTAAGTATATTAATAAATATGCTATGTAGGGCAATTTTATTGTTTTCTGTTACGTACATAACAGCAAATTCCCAAACATGTAAAATATTTTCAAAAATTATTGAGCATGGAAAATGATAACATTGTATAATAATGTGATAAAACATAATTGATGTGCAGTGATAATATATATATATATATATAGTAGTTGTTTAATTCTCTTAAATCCTCTCTTTTAATATCACATTTTTGCAACTCATCACTAAATCTTTGCAAAATGCCAATGATATTGATTTTTTAAATTTGTCCAAAGTTGAGTCATTTAAGTTAATTTTGTCAGGTTTATTTACTGCTTAAAGGCTTCGGAAATTGTGAATAAACATTAACATTATTGAAAAGCTCTTGACGTCAGCTAAAAAATTTCGCAGCCAAGAGCAGAAGTTCTCATTCTAAAAGACTTATACACCAAACTAATTGTCAATAGAGAATATGACCTAATTATCAATTGGCTGTTGTTATGATTATATGATTATATGATTAATAATATAGTGATCTGATTTCTGATGGACATATATCTTTTAAATATCTAAACTCTATGTTGATCTACGTAGTTATGCACAAATATATGTTAAGTACAAAACTTTTTTATTCCATAATCTATTTTTATTTGCGCAATATTTATTAGTTAATATCCATGCCCCTGAATACTTATATATAATATATTTTGCCACTAAAATTCTCATTTAATAAAACTTCTTTTTTTAAACGAAAGTTGGATTCAAATTATTAGTAGATAATTCTAATTTAACATTATATTAAATTCCAATAATAATATGCTTCACTTCTTAATTTCTCATTCATTCACGTTATTGTCCTGATATTAAAATTATTGTTTAAACACTGTGTCACCAAAAGAATTATATATTTTTTTAGATTATACTCCCTATTCATGCATATGATTAAATAAAGATGCATAAGGATTCTAAACAGGTTTTGACCAATTTTTAATTATTTATTTAGCTTTTACAGTCTAGTCAAAGTAAATTATTTTTCTATTTTATTTAATTGTGATTTTAATATAATATACGTAATAATGTTGAAATCGAAACGAAATTTAAAATTAATTTATCGAGTATTCGTAGTTTATAATTAAAATTTTAATTAATTAACAAATATTTCTTATCCGTTGCTGCTAATTTTGTTTTTTGTGTTTTTTTTTTTTATCAAAAACCAACATTAATTTTCTTATTTCGAAAAACTTCAAACAAGAATTTTCTCTTCATTATCAATATTATTTCAAAATTAATATACAATCGCGTTGAGTAAACAAGATCTCTTATAAATATAAAATTATCAGGAAAATACTGGATTTTAAGCAATTAAAGTTACTAATTAGTAAGTCGAATATGAGTAGCTTATTCGGGCGAAGAACCATTCAACTTTCTAATAATTTATATTATCTTCAAACTTGCTTTCTTCTATTAGACTAATTTAAATAATAAAGTATAATGTATTATTACTTATCTAATGTATTATAAACAAACGGTAAGGTTTTTTTTTAATTAAAAGAGAACTGACGCATTGAAAATAATAAATTATATGCTCATGCGTGCTTCAGTCAAAATAACAGTTTCGCTATAAATACAAGAGTACTTAAAGATAAATTTTTTATAAGAACTAAATAGACATTTAGATAAGAGGATTTAGTTCCAATCAAGTATTTATATAATTTTCACATATTCTTAAGTAATTATTTTTAAAATTATTTTATAAGTCATAATATTGTATAATTTATTACATACAATCAATAACGTAAATTAAAGTTTAAACACAATAATATATAATCAATATTTTTATCAATCTTATCAATATCTAATTTATAAGAATGATGAATATTTTTGTCTTTTAACGATAGACGACGATTCACTATAAGTGATTTATTAGTCGATTGCCAATTCAAAAAAGTGGATTAGAGCCACTTGTGACAAATAGTAGTGCAAACAGATTACAATGTTTTAATATTTATTACATTATTAATTTTAATTACAGAAACTTTATTGAATATTGAATTAAAAATCATAAAAATTATCCAAGAATTTTCTAATTACTTACTACTAATTGAACGTAGTGTTTTATTTCCTAAATATTAATAAAATTATAAAAATATAAATTTCTATTGAATATTCGGAGTAAATATAGGATCAATCCTTATAGATCCTTAGGTCCTGAAGTACTTAAAGATAATTTCCTCTAAATAAGTTAATTCATAATTTCATTCGTTAATTCATTAATAAAATTAATTTTCTTGCCTATGGTAATAGAAATAATAAATAAATTTTTTTAATTATTTCTGTGAGATTCGGTTATTCATAACAATCTGTTTTGTTAATATGAAAGTTTTTATATTTCTTTTTACATTAAAATTTATGATTATATTTATAATAATTTACAAGAGCTAGTTTTAATAAATAAAACTATACGTGTCTGTCAATAATGAAAGATAAAATAATTATATAAAGATCAACAATGCAATCAGGATAAAGTGTTATAGTGTATAAAAAAGAGGTTATATACGTAATAATTAAATGAACAAATAAATAATGCCGGTTATGGTTTATTTATTACTTAATTTATCGTTACATTTCCTTACTAGAAGTATGTGCTACAACTTTTTAAATTTTATTCAAGGAAACGGTTAGGGTTGCTTTATCATAAATAAACAAATAAAATTTATGGGACTAAAAATAGTTTATATCGAATAGCCTATGAATTTAGAATGAAATTTTTTATTAATTTCTGTCGAATTTTGATGACATATTTGTAAAATTTTATGTATTAGTAATAATATAAATGAAAGAAAAACCATTTCATAAAAGAAGATCTTCTCAATATTTACAATAATTTTCTCTTAAAATTTAATAGCAAATAGCAAATAATATTATTTATAATATAAAAATGACATAATTCAATGTAACTAAAAAAAATGGTTCTTTCATGAACATACAATGAAATGAAAATATATTTATGTGTTTATAATTAAATTGAAGGCTTTTTAATTAATTCAATTAAAATAGTATAAAATACAATATTTTAAAACAAATTTCAAATTATTTATAAGCTTTTTTATATTAAATAAAAAATATTTGCAATATTATTTGTAAAAGGAAAAAAAAATAGATGAACATACATATATATATTTTTTTCTTTTACTTTTTAATTTCTAATGACAGAACTTACATTTAGAAATCATTTACCATTGTATCGTATAAATCCTTTATCCAACAATCATTCTACAAGTGATCTATGGTCGTCAATTTTTATTATGAATGAGCCAGGTATTATTAAATCTCAAATATTTACACTATAAAGTCACGATTTTTCATTCAAAACTTGTACTATTTTATCATATCCATGAATACTTTGCAAAAAATTATTGTTCGTGCAGAACGAAAAGTCCACTACTGTTGATTGACTTTGTATGACTTTTTTTTTAGGAAAAGTATAATACTTTTAATTTTCGCATATTTGCAGCCTCCATTACGCTGTTTATTTGATAAGTTTTTAATTTCATTTGATATTCATTAATTCTATATTTAAATTAATATCGAAATTGTCAATTTATTATACATTTAAAACTTGAATATAATATTTATTAGTAATAGATAATATTTATCATCTTAATTAATAGTTTTCATAATATTTACAATTAATTACTTAACAATCACCCAAAGTATAATATAATAATAGAATATGAAACTATTTAGATTGCTGACTGATTATAATTTATGAATGTTACATAAATAACAATAAAATATGATTTTTCTTTGATAAAAAACATAATTGATAAAATAGATAAAACATAGAGATAAAAAACAAAAATTGATTAATATAAAAATTTTTTTTAGGTTTATATTTATTTATTTATAAAATTATCTCATTTCCATATAACAATGATGGTATTTTGTTGTATAATCTATTTAAAATAATAATACTGAATGAATAATTTATATTTATTTAACAAATTTTTGCTTTAAAATTTAACAGAATAAAAATTCAATACAATTGTATTTACTATTCTAAAAATTAATCTCATCATTTATAATATTGAAAAGTCGTTTTTATAACTTATTTCATAATTTAATTAAAAATTATAAATAAAATTAAATATAATTATTATAATTCTATTTTTCGTTCTGTTTTGTTTTTAATTTATTAAATAATAAATTACAAATTATTATATATACATTATTAAAAATATATAAATTTATAATAAATTATCGTATATTATCATGTAATGATTTTGATTTTATAAAAGTTTATTTAAAATCAATTAAAATTAAAATTACTTAATTATTTTAAAAAAAATCTTACTAATCTGTAATGGAAATTTTGTAATATTTAATAGACAGATAAACCAGAAAGAATAAAAATAAAAATAACATAGAAAAAGCAGTAAGATAAAAATAGCAGTTATAAAGTACAATGTTTCGCAGTTTTACAAGTGTCTACTCTATGAAATATAAGAACCGAATGGCATTATATACTGTGCGTTCATAATATTTGCACTTTTAATTTATTTCATCGTATCTAATATTTATGCTAAATTAGATTATAATATTGTAGTGGAATTGAACAATTCATATTAACAATAATAATACATAATAATGACTGAACTTATTGATAATGAATGAATTCTAGCATGAAATTGTTTAGTAATATTATTGATGCATTAACGAACCGTATATGTATATATATATAATTTTTATATAATAATATTTTTCTTATTACGTATTTTATTTATAATTATATTCTAATTGCATTATTGTACTCACATTTTATTTGCTTTATTTTTCCGTATAGTGTGTTATCAAAATGATTTCAAAAACGTCGAGAATTAGAATGTATTATATTATTTAAATCTATTAATTCATGAATACAGCTAACGTAGATTTTTAAAGCTATACAGTTAAATATTCAAGTTCATTATGTATGCAATTGGAAAACAATGTCTTTGATTGCCTTATATGAATTCAATAATATTTGCTATAAGTAAATTAAGTAAATAAATATCAGTAGAAAAATATTTTATTTAATATAAATGTTTTAGTAAAATATTTCTATCGAATAAATTGTTAAACCAATTCCGAATAATATCATTATTTTATGCAGCTGTAATATGATGAATTATTATTATGATAAAAATATAATTACTTTAAATGCTGTCAATACAACTTTATTAGCCATACTAATTTAACAAAATGAATATATTTTGCAAATTAACTGAAGTCCACGCACGAGTCCATAAATAAATATATATATATATATTTATTTTTAATATGGTATTAAGTTTTAATAGTTAATAATTTTTTTATTTAATACATAGCTGCTGAATAAAATATCGTTAAATACCTTTAAAAGGTAATTATTCAAAAATTTTCTTAATAATATTAAAAAGTAATAATTTCATTTTTCATAAATTTGTTAGAGTATCAATAATTTATTATTTACTAGCATATAAATAATAATTCATTGGAATATTGTATTGATTTGAAATTAATCAAATTTTATATGTATTTTTTTTTATCTACGATTTTATTTTATATTATAGATATCGTTTGTTTAAAATATTTTGGAAGAATAAAATTCAAAATATCATCAATATTTTTAAGTACATAAAGTCAAGCCTAAAAACTACATAATTACAGTATATAAAATATCGTTAACAGACATAATGTTAAGTAAAAGAAAAAGTTAATTCAGATTATCATCAAATACGAGAATCTAATCAAATATCTATATAATGTTAATCGGCATTATCAATAATATCGTCGATGAGAATTAGAAATTTCAGATAAATACATATTTACTTATACTTCCGATTATTTGCGCAAAATAAATTTGTACACAACCAAATCGAAAATAATATATAGTAGTTAAATTTTTTATGATCGCGAAAATTTAATTCTACAATTAACATGAAATTCTCGAATAATTCATTACAAGTCATTAATTTATGAAAAATATTAAATTTATATTTAAATTTTAATGCATATAATGACATTAGTGGAAAACATATATTATAAATTAAATATATTTCAGTATCAGTAATAATTTATCTTTAATAAGGAATATCAATTCAGTAGCAGATTTATTTTTATTACTTTATTGCTAATTTTCACAGTTTTAGAAATTGGCATCCTTTGCAAATATAACATCTGTTTTTCTATGTTTTTTTTTACTACGTTCAACTACAAAACATGATGAAACCAGCTGAAAAGCTGTAAAGGATAAAGGTGAAAAATATTAACGTTCTTAACATCATCATAAAACAATAAATGGTAACAGATTGCGCAAATTCATAAAAAGCGTGTTACTAAAGAAGGAAACTTTTTTTCATTTATATGGATAATCGAAGTAGAAAACAATTCAGCTTCCTGTGTCACAAAATAAAATTGACACCCACTTTGATTGAAGAAATCCTTGAAATAATTATTCTCTATGAACCATGAATGGTAAAAAATTCTTTGAAAATATTGTGGAATACTAACTTATTCTGCATGTCCGTTCATCTCTCTCTCTCTCTCTCTCTCTCTCTCTACCATTATCTTCACATTTTTAACATAGTTTATATAATATATATATATATGCACTTATCTAACAAATTATTATCATTAATAACTATAATCTAACGAGTCACTTGGATCGAAAAAATCATTTATAAATTATACATAAAGATAATTCTTTCTTAATATATATCCCTAATTGATAAAAAAATGCTTGTTTAAGCTAAAATTTTTTTTTCAAATAAAAGTATTTAAATTATGAAAACACAAAATTTTAAAAATATCAAAAATTTCGAAAATTGAATAAGAATTTACCAAAAGAAAAAACCATGAAAAAAAGTCGAAATTCTTGATGTTATGATTTATATAAATGATCTATTAATTATCATTGGATATATTACTATGTGACATACTGTAATATTCATCGTCTCGTTTATGAATTGCTCACATATATTTTTGATAAAAATTATATAATTTGAAAAACAGAGTATACATTTATAATTTCTTTCACTACTACCTGAAAAATTGATATATATATATATATATATATGAATTATCATAAGAATAGAAAAAATAATTTAACCATTTTTGACAATTAGTATTTAAATAAGAATTTGCAATATATCAGTATAAAGTTAAAAAATTATGAAAAGCATATAAAATAAAAGAATTAGTTTTTTTCGACATTTACGGAGTTTTAACCGCTATTAGTTTTATCGCTTATTTTAAATTTATTTGAACTAAATGTAGCGGAAAAAATATTTATTATAATTTATACAGTGTAAATTGTACGTTTAAATGGCAAACTTGTCATAAAATTTGAACGGAGAATTATGACAATTGGCATTCGCTCGTTTGAATACTTAATTATTTTGAGATTTTAAAGCCCATACATTGGAATTCTATGTTATTCATTTTTACTTAGTGTATACCGCATTATCAAAATTTATCATTATTTCAAACGCGAACGATGAAAAATGTTACTGTGAATTGTTAAGAATATTTTGTTTTTATTTTGTATTTAATATTTTTTTGGCATTTGTCGTTTACTTGCAATGCTATGTAACAGTGATGATTCCACGTTGACTAAGAAATAGGCGATTTTGTAATGTACGATTTATAAAAGTTTTACATAATATTGTATATATATTACTTTTTAGACTAATAAGAAGCTCGATTAGATAAATCGACAGCTTTCTTTAACGAAAATATGCAATGGCCCATCAATTGGGAATTGTCACTGGTGAAAGACGTAGTATCCTATGATCTTTTATCCACGCAGTAACTGAAAATGGATAACAGCAGTCATTTGCATTGGATTGCCAGTGGATGTTTAATGTGAATACCACTATTATATAATATTATCCCGACAATCCTCGCGTGGAGTTACGCAATCGTCTAGAGTAAGATAGATAAGCGCGGAAACTAGAAATTTGAGGAGATGGAGAGAGAGAGAGAGAGAGAGAGAGAGAGAGAGAGAGAGGGAGGGAGGATGAATGATCGTTTTGGAGTTCTCATGGACATTGGAAGTCATTTCTCAACGTGAAAGTTTAAAAATTTCTCTTGAAATACTACGCGAGCGTTTAATATATAAGTAGAAAAGAAGTCATCAAATGCGTGCCTTATTGCAATGGCTTTACTAATCCATTCATTTAACTGTTAATTTCATATTCTTTCTTTCTATTACGCACAGAGTTAATAAGTACATCGTTATCTTTTGCGCGAAAATTATGACATATATCGTGTTAAATATTTATTTCACATAAAGAAAGGCAGGATTACGTTAAATTAATCGTCATAGATTTAAGATTTCTTTTCAAATAAAGATATTATTGATCTGATTTTCTTAAAAGGTATTATTTTTATATTGCCAAGTGGTTTTTATTATAAAAAATGGCATGTTGATCATTATTACGTAGAGATTCTTACATTTATCTTATGTATTGTATAATGATAATATATATTCAAAATAATCGTTTTCTTCAAAAGCATAAATGTCAGATTTGTATTTATGACTAAATTATTAAGGAAATAATGAGACATTTGAGATTGAGATATTATGAATATTTTTTAATTTCATAATTTATTATATATATTGTGTTGTTCGTTGCACTCCATAAGTTAATATATCGGTGATTGTTATTAACTTTTGTTCTTTAATTGTCGTATAATAAAGTATGTGCTCTCATCGACATTATATTTAATTATAAATATTTTCATTGGCCGAGGTTATTTTCGGTTACTTCACGCCTATACTAGGAAGGAACCATTGGCAATTTTGTATTTATAAAGTTTTATAAATTATTTTCTTGTAACACGTTAATAAAAAACAATACATAAATTCTATTGCTTTCAAGGTAATAATTAAATAGTATATTATTAATTTGAATCATAGATACTTTATTTAAAATAAAAATAATTTCACATCTATTATGCGGATATGTTTTGAGATATTTACAAGTATTTCTAATAAAATAAATAATCATAACAATTACGAAATAGACGCCTTAAAACAATACGATCAAGTATTTCTTTTAATTTTTTCCACTTATTTTCACGATTAAATACATTATTTCTAAACTAATAATATGATAAAACGCACAAAAATCATAAACATACAACATTAACATAAAATAAGTCGATACGAAATTTTGTACATTACAATTTATCTTCATAATTTTAAAAACTATTAATTATATTCAAATGATTATAATCACAGTATTATTCAGTGGTAAAACAACTTTTCAATAAATACTGAGATTCTTGGAAGTTTCGACTCATATGAACCTTGAATATTGCTCATCTTATCGAAGAACATAGACATAAATCATTTTACTTGATCACTATTAAGCGATCAAAAATGAATTTCACAGCTGATGATTGCAATTTGAAATCAAATTCTATGAATATCCATCACGGAATTACCAGGTAAAATATAAATGTGACGTTTAAATTTAATTTCGTATATTTTAGCACAAGGAATAATATTCCCATATTAATCGCTTGCATAAAGACTTTTAAAACTTAAAAATAATATTGCTACTTTTGATCTAACCGTCACAATACTATTTGTTCACTAATTTCAGCGGATGGCCATGTCGTCGCTAACTGTCGCCAACTCGCTCCTTGTATTTGATAAAGTGAAGGAGATTATCGAATAGAGAATCCACGCTGAGAATAGTACAAATGAGTAAACACAGAGCTTATGTAGTAGAAGTATCCTAAAATTATAAATAAAATCATATTTATTATAAGAAAATTTTTTGAGCTAAGATCATTTTGTATTCTTTATTATCAATCGGATATGAGAGAAATTAGATAGTAATAACAAAGCAATATTGTAAATATCATTATTATTAAGTTTTACGAAATAAAATAGCAGCATAATAAAAGACGATTATACAAGATATAAAATATAAAAATATCACAAAGGATATCACAAAGCTCCTTGAAGTAAATGAGAATTTTTAAAAATTTTAAATTAATATATTTTTTGATAAAATTCGAGTAAATGGCATAGAATAGGTTACAAAAATTTGTATTTTATTTAAATAATTTAAAGGTCGTCGAAAATGCAAAAGATATTTATTAAAATTTCCTATACCTTGCCATGCGCTTTCGAGCTGCGGGTACATTACTTGGATCATTTTTTAATATATAAAGCCTCAATCCAAGAATACTCTTTTGTAAATAGCTATTCCAATCGAAATTATCCATTGAAAAGAAAAATATATTCTTATCTTCGGAACTTAATTTAACCCAAAGTCGGTTTATATTATTGCATTGAAATGTCCACGATCTGAGAGTGAAGTAGGCTGTCGCCATTGAAAATTTATGAATTTTCTTGTACATTTTTATCATTCTAAAAAAATTATAAAAACAATTGTAATTATTTATTATATTGTTAGGCTTTATCTTGTATTAACTTAATTGTTTAATTAAAATATTATTAGAAAAATTATTATAATAACACATTGTACTTGTAGATATTATATTATATTTATATATTATATTGAGTAAAGCGTCATTCAAATTTATTCTTACCTCGGTTCTTTTCCTGTAACGAATAAAACTGCATCAACAATAAGTCCTGGTATAAGGTGCAAAAAAAATGCCAATATATAATACAAATATAGATATTTTGTTATGATAACATAGTAACACCATATACTGTTGATGCATGGTACCTGTTTACCATGATTTAATGATATTGTCATATAATCGGCCCACGTCAGTTTAGATTTTGGACTATTCGAATAATTATATATTATTGGATCTGCATCTTCGTTTCTAGAAAAAGTTAATTAGTTAAAAAAACAAATAACTATTTAGCTAAAAGGTATTAAGACTTTTAAACTGTATAGAGCAAACCCAAATAACTAGTTTTTATTTAATTATGTTAATTATGATAAACAATATTACTTATCAATCAAGTGCAATGATTAAGAACAACAGAATTTTAAATTTCAAAATTGTTATTTGCTAAACATTGAAACTGTTTTAAAATTCTTTTAAAATTCCTTCGCCTTATTACTGATTTATATAAAATACATGTCTGTAAACGAAAATCTTCATAATTAATATATATATTAATATATATATATATATGTGTGTGTATTCATATAGCAATATATAAATTTTATATACAATTGAGAATACAGTAATATTTCTACATAAATTACAGTCGCCATATTAATAATAATTTACTTTTAAATTTTAAATTCTATGGAATACCTATGAATTTATAAATTTATGAGCAATTCTAAGTCATATTTCTATGTCATTTTCTAAGTTATTTACGTGGGAGATAATTTTTTTTATTTGAAATTTCTATGCACCGAAAATTTCAATATTAACTTAATTGATATTTCGTATTAATAGGGGCCATCTATTATTGATTTCGTATTAGAATTACATTTCAAATATTTAATATTAAATTCTGCTCTTGCAATGATAACGTACACAGTATAATTGATTTAAAAACGTCACGTACTTAATATTAGCGACATCCCAAACTGACGCTATGACTGCATTTGCTGTGTAATCTGCTGGTATCAGCTGAGCCATATTATCCTTATCCATTATTTGTACTTTTAGAAGTCCTGTTCCTGCAGCGGCTAAAATGCCAGTTGGTCCATAATAGTTACCCACCCAACCGGAAATAGGTTCTTCGTATGAAGATGATACTGAAATATACATTGATAATTAATCAAAATTCTTCGTATTGCATAAATTGTAATATATATATTCTTAAAGTATACATTCTTAAGAAATAATATTATTATGTGCGTATGTGGCTGTTGAATATCATAAGCCATCAAATTCGGTATAATATTTTTTTTTTAGTTTTAACTTTATATATTGCACTTCGGAAAAATATACAAGAATAATCGTGAATAATGAAATTAGAGTTTAAAATAATAAATTGTAAATTTTTATTGACGTGAAGAAAATTGCCATTTGATGTCGATAATTAATAAATTTAAGTGTTATAATCAAGTATCATTTTATATAATTTTATTATTATATATATTTTTTTTTTTTTTTTTTTTTGCGAATCGCTACTTGGAAATATTTAGAGATTTTTTTATGTATCTAAAAGCTTAAAACCTGGTAATTTATCTGTATATGTTTTCTTTAAAAACTATAAATATTATGTTCTTATTGCTTAAGAGAAAGCGTTTATTCTCGCACATGTATCTTTATTTTTACATTTTTTACCTTTTCTTGTTTTTGAATTTAATATTAGTCACTTTATGATAAACAAACGATTTAAATTTTTCTCAAATATATATCGCAATTCTATATAAGCAGAATGACTATTCTATTGTACATTGGCAATTTTATAAATTAAATATATACTTTCACGAAATAAACTATGATTTATTAATGATCAAATTTTATATTACAGTGCACTCTTGTTTTTACCTACGTTTTAACATTTTCTTAAGTTTTCAAATTAAAAATAAAATTTTGCGACTATAATTTTACAACATTATAAGTGTATAATATTGAAAGACTAATATCGATGAATAGCGATGAAAAAATCGATGCAGAAAATTATAATTCTTAATAAAATTAAAAACAATGATTTATTTAATGAGAATTAAAAAAAAAAAATATCACAACTTTTAATACTTATAAGAATTTATAATAATTATGTATTATTTATAAATATCGATAATTAGTGATAATTATCTTATCATATTAATATATTATTTTATTAGTATCATTTATCCATCCGCTATTTATTTGTATAAAAATGACTTAAATTAGAATACAATTGTTTGAATGCTTGATAATAGCAAAGAAATATTTTAAATCAAGTCTACTTTAATAGTTAATATAGTAAATGTATGATCTTGTCCTCAAATCGCAATATCATACTTTTATAAGATAATTTTCAGTTAAAAATTTTTTATAATTCTCAGCAATGTTTAGTTTTAAATGTAAATTGTAATGTCTCAATAGTACAGAAAAAAATTTGACTATAAATTTTTTTTATTACTATAACATATGTTTTCTAATACTACGAAAACTGTAAACTGTTAGGTTTGTATTTATTCATATTTACTTTAACAATTTGAATATTGTAATATTATACATTTTTGACAAAATAAATTTAATTTAACCCTTTAAATGATAATTTTAACTACAAATTCATTATCACAGATGTTTAAAAATTTTGAAGTAATTAATTTTGAAATGCTTCAATCGAATGTAAAATAATAACTTACTGATGGCAGGTCTGAAAATTCCTGTTGGCAAATCTTTACCATACTTTTGGATTACTTGTTCAGCAATACATTTCGTATATGTGTAGGTGTTAGGAAATTTTCCGATCAGCATAGGTGTAATAGCCTCTAATTTATCATCATCCAAACTCTTAATAAGTTTAACGATATTATCCGCTACATTGACAACGTCATTATTAGCTCATGCAATTTAATAACTAAAAATGGCATGCAAATAATAAATATATCATTTACCACTTATAGGAGGTTCATAAAATTTTTCATCGATTTCAGAATTAATACAATTACTGTAAGCTGTTGATGTATACATAAATGCCTGTAATAAATTTTTGTTTATTATATAGATTAATCAATTGTAAGAGTAACACGATAATGCCTAATGCATCAATATTCATTTAATAGAGTAATATATTGAATAATAAAACTAAATTTATGAAATAAGAAAATATATAAAATAATGTATATGAAATTTAAGAGGGAAAAAATCAAAGTTAGAAAAATATAAAGAATCGATATTTGTTCACTTTTAAAATAGGAATAAAAATATTTTAAATCCGTATCACTTATAATACAATGGATATTTTTAATTGTAAATTATTTTAAATTAATTCTAAGAACTAATAAATTTTATCGGAACTTTTAAAATTAATTAATTTTTCTTAACGAATATCATGAACTTATAAAATAATAATAATATATAATTATTTTCATTTAATATCATTTAAAATATTCTTTTTTCCACTGGTGCACTAAATAATGGTCTCATTATCAACAAACTTTTAAGTTTTTAATCTTTCTGCACAAATTCATTATTTCCATGGGGCCAATAATGTTAGTAATAACGGCTTCTTTAATTTTCTCGTCGAATCTTACAGTCGCTGCCATATAGAAAACAATTGATATTTCACGCATAATGAGTTCTTGATCTGCCGTGGAAATACCTAAACCAGGTAAAGTACAATCACCTGGTATGGCCACCAACTTGTGTCGAAATTTAGGTACTTCAGCCTTCAATCGATCGAATACCTACAGAATTATATTATATAGATATAAATATAATATAAATTTTATTCTTGCAATTGTTAAATTCATTATTCAATTAGATATTTATTTTAGTAATATGAAAATAATTTCTCTTCGATATATGTCTGTACCTTATGAGATGCTTGGTGATTAATATTTAGCAAGAATTTAAATTCAATTGTTAAATAAAATAAATAATTTTACTACAAAAATATCTTTAATGTAATTCTCAGTATTCTATATAAAAATATATTCATGCTATATTACATTGCCATTATACGTATTATCGTATGTACTGTTAATTATGATTTGCTTTTAATAATATAATTATATAATTATATGAATAATATTAATTTAAATATATACCGGATCATCAAAAATATTATCCATTCTTTGATGGGCATCTTGTCCTTTTTTTGATCTAATAATAAGATAAATTGCCGATAAATGTGGACAGCTTCTTAAAAGCTTTTCAATGATAATTTTTCCTAAAAATCCAGTTCCACCTAAATAAAGATGATATATTTTGATTAAGATATATATATATATATATATATATATATATATGAATTTATAAAATCATATAGGCAGGAGAAATTTTAGTTTTCCTTTTTTTTCACAACATTTCCATACTTAATTGGGACGTAAAAATGTATTATGGAATACAACGTATTGTAATATAGAATTATTGATAAAATCATTGAAATCGAATTTGTTATTTAAATTCACAGACTCATTGAAATTCATATTTTGCTCCAAATATCCTTACGAAAACAATGTATTTAGGGTACATTAATACGTTTAACTACTTTTACGTTAAACTATTAGTGAAGTTTTCATAAATTTTTAATCATTAAATTTAGTTCTGATTAATGCAATATATATATATATATATATATATATATATATATATATATATATATATATATATTTATTTTTTTTTTTAAATAAAAAATTT
>NW_011948428.1:796982-813558 GCF_000503995.2 Ceratosolen solmsi marchali
CATTGTAAATAGAAAATTTTTAATTTGTGTTTACGTATGAAAAAGGAACGATAAATATTTAGCTCTTGTAAAAACAATGCAGAAATTACAATAGAAGTAGGCTAATATAAAACATGAATAATAAATTAAACCTGTAATAAGAACATTTTGTCCAGCGTAAAACTTTTGCAATGTAGTTTGGGATTTGAGCTCCGAGTTTAATTCGTCCGCTGTCATTTTGATCTAGAAAGAGAAGTAAAAAAAAAAATAAAATAAAATAAACTATTATAAATCTTATTGAGACTACCAATAACTATTTTCTATGATAATAGAGGTAAAAAAATTTTTATTTTATAATTGTTTTGGAAAGTTTTCTGTTTGATTACATAATCGTTGTACAAGAGAATCTATATACCAGTAAATAAATTTAGCTCAAAATTTACATATACACCGATTTTATATTATGGCATCACTGGGTCAATGCTACTTCAAAGAAAATTCAGGGTTCCTTCTTTGCTTTATAATACAAATTGCTTTTTAACAAACATAATATCAAAAAGTACAATTGCCTTTTTTAATCCATAAGCATGTATTAAAAATCGAAAAATATATATATTAATTTTATTAAAAAAATTTTAAATAAATTTTAATCGTTTCGTTTACGATTCTTTACTAAAAAGATCTTATAAAGACGAGTCGCTAAAGAAAGTGTGAAACAACCGATGAAAAGTTGATAAATAAAAGATTGGTGAAGCACTTGATTGTTGCGTTGAAGCAAATGAGATCATTAATCACGTAACATGTTCTGCTACTTCGCATTTTTAATATTTTATACATTGAAACATTTATATATTGTTCATAAGAAATATGTCTTTCGTATTTGTTAAGTCAGTTACATCGAATTTAAAATAAATTTTACCTTACGTTTGGAATTACCGTAATTTCATAATATCAAGTCTAAATTATTTATGAGATTAATCCTGCCGCGACAGCTTTCTCTAAACGTAATTACCCAAGTTCTCAAAAATAAAAAAAAAACAAAGAAAAAAAAATACAATGTCAAGCTCATATATAGATTGTGACTGTACCACTTTAATTACTTAAATTATTTATAAGAATGCATCACACAATAATTAGGCATCAAATCAAATATGTTGTTTGTTAAATCAAAACCTTACGTTAAAATATATAATTTAATGAAATATTAAAATTACATTATATTATTATATAAATATTAATATATACATTTATAAAATATATAGACACAGATTTAAAAAATGATTTTGATAGAAATTAAATAAAGATATTTATTAAATATTTTAAACGATTTTTAAATATAAAGACTTACGGTGAGTTGAAAAACAGTTTAAACGGTAACAATTTTTGAACATTTATAAGAAAAAATAAAAGCAACAAAATCTTATTGAGATGCAATATTAAAAATTATGCTTTCATATATCTTTCAACGCACAATGCATAATTACAAAAAATAACTTATTAGAGAATTTCAACTACAAAGATTAATAGCTCTTAGAATTTATTTTAATGAAATCTTTTTTCAATATATTAGTCACTTATTTTGAAAATGAATAAGAAAAAAAAAACTAAAAATAAAGATAGAATGTGAAACTTCTCATAATACTAAAAAAACATTAATTTTAATATAATATTTTAATTAAAGAAAGTATATGACAATTTGAAGTAGCGTTTTATTTTATAAAAATGTTTGCACAAAAAATAGGAATTTTTTTTTTTTAATTTTGTATATATGTTTTCTTTCATTTGCATACTACCAGTTCATTCACAAAGTTCATAGATATATTTAGCTCTGTATAAATTATAAAATCACTTTAGATTAATTTAATGTATATAGTATAGAAAATATAGAATTTGTCAAAAACATAATTGAGTATTTACAAAAAAAAATGCCTTTATTTATTAATAATATATCGATGCTTGCAATGCGAATCGATATGTTGTTTAAAATTTTTAATTAATAAAAATATTTACCATGAACGTAATTATACATAAAACTAACTTATTTTTAAATAATATGTTTATTAATTTGTAAAGTAATTTCAAAATTTACTTTCACAGCATATAATTTCACTCAATATATTAAAATTAGTTAAATTTTCCTGATCAATTTCAATCAATTTCAGGAAGTAACTAAAAGAGAGTTTTTATTCCTATTTGTCTATTGTATATTCCAATACATATTATATTTCCTCATTGAAACTTATCTTTAACGATTACTATATCATGTATAATTAAGTAAATAAAAATATTAAATCATTTATAATAGATAAAGAATATTTCAATGAATATTGTTGGTCTGACTTCTTATTCTAAGAAAGTGACAAATTGATAATAATAAATAATAATACAACTTATCAAAGAAATAAGCAATGAATAAAGAAAAAGTATGCAACATTTAGGAGAGAGAGAGAGAGAGAGAGAGAGAGAGAGAGAGAGAGAGAGATTGAGTAATATTCGTGGCCTTTATATATATATCATTTGATATTACGTCAGAAACCAGGGGCAAGGTTACTTTCAAGTGACATAACGAATCGGTAATAATTAAACATTTCTGCATATTATGTTTTTTATGCAATTTGCTTTTATGATCAAGCGAATGTGACGTAAAATGCGTATTGTTTAAGCTTAACTGGCCTTTAATAAACTTAAGATATTGAAAAAAATATTATTAGTTGCGCGGCGAAAGGTCGTTGAAGAATAATTAAGAAAAATTACATCGACAGTATTCATTAAAAATAGTTTATGTTGAAATTAAATATTATTAATAAAACAATTGTCAAAATACGATTTAAGGAAAGAAGTTAAATAGATTATCTTTCCAAGGTAAATAATAGGAAATACTTTATGTAGATAAAGTCAATTATCAAAAAATTATTTCTATTACGAATAATAAATATTTTTCAACATAATGTTCTCCATTGTCCATTAAATACAAAAGCAAATAAAAGATAAATACACTTGCAGCCCGATTACATATAAATTACAATTGCTTAAATTTTGTTTTTATTGCAAATTGCAAATTTCGTTTTATCCAGCTTAAATATTTGATAGTTAATAAACGATATCAAAAGACAATAATACGTATATCAAAGTAGCCGAACTCACTTGCAACGAACATTATATACATTTGTTATATAAATCAATTGCGATGGAATTTATGCAAAAGGTGAACTAGAAAATTATATCAGCTAAAGTGTTTTGGAACTGACGAAATTCGAACGCTTTTATTATCGCTCCGATTTAAAGTATTTTCACCGTATAGTTTAACGCGTCAAAAAATGTTCTCTCCATTCAATTCAGCATTACGTTCTAGATGTGTAAAAAAAAAAAAATAAATAATAAAAAAATAAATAAATAAATATAATGTCAGCATTGATAAATCAATGAGAAAAGAGATGTATGTTGCGAGGAAGAAAGTCGCCACTTTAGCATTCGTAAAGAATCTCGGCGCTTTTCCTCCACATAAATCGAGGAAACTCAATGGGCGGCGGTAAATCCATAATGGATAAGTGGACATACTCACCGATTGTCAATCCAACGGCGACTCGTCCTCGACTCACAAACCTCTGGATGCTCGTACTTCGCTCACCTGCTCACATCGAGCGCCTCGTGGAAAGTGAAAGTCTCACGATCTCGAGCACAGCGTTTAAAAGAATCGCAGTGTCGCTGGGTTCCAATCTCCGCGACGATTCTTTTATTTGCCTTCGGCGCGCGCGTGCGCACACTTTCTGCAGACAACTCCTCCTTTTGTCGTTGAGAAAGAGCCGCGGGTCGAGCTTCCGTCGGATGCAATGGAGGTTTACTGTTTTTATGGTGACGGGGCGACGATCGGGGAGATGCGATATCAAGTTACCTGAAAACGAGCAGGAACTCTTGGAATTCTTACGGGAAAAAGCGCAGCATCCTGAGCTTTCAGGATATAAGCAGTCATCGTTCGATGGTTAAAAGCGTTAAAAGGACGACACGTTGTAATACGACAATGTAAATTTTTAATGACAAACCGTACATTTGAGCAGAGGTTCTGGACAATTATAGTTGAACTAGTGAAATAGAGATTATATATATATATATATATATATATATATATATATATATTTGAAGATTAGATGGCAAATTATTTATTACCTTGTTTATATTTTAATATAAAAAAAAAGGAACTAACGAATGTGTTTCTATTATAACCATGATTTTATTGTCTGCAATTTTATTATCATTTCACATGTAGGATCTGTCAATTATTGACTATTGGATTATTTTTTAATTACCTCAATAATACAAGCTTAATAGAGAAATGTTAAAATTTTGATATACTTAGAAAGGGATAACAATCTTTTAATATATTATTTTTAATATATAACAAAAAAAATGTTCTATAACGTTATAATAAACGTAATAATTCATGAAATAAAGCTTTGATAGAAATGAACTCGCTTTCAGATCATTGACCGAGAAGAAAATTTAATACTTTTTACGTACATATATTTTCATATTTGACATTTTATATTATATTGAATTTATTGGGTAATATTTTAACTTCTAGCTTAATAAGATAAAATAAAAGTAACGCGATAAATTTTTATGAATTATTACCTACCAATTATATTATTTAGTGTATTAGTTTCATTTTTTTTACGCGACTTACTTATTAATTTAATTATAAAGTAGTTTTCATAAAAACTGCTGTACAATTCGACTTTAAAAACCCTGTTCCCAATGAACTTATAATATTAATTTTGCGCTACACTTATCGTATATGCAATTTTTCTCACGATTGTGTTAATTTAAAATTTAAATTAAAACTATTCAGTTTTTGCGCAGTCAAACGCGTAGTTTCTTTATTGATGAATTTATATGTATTTAAGCCTACTTGGATAACTATGTAACTTACACGAATTTCAAACTATTCATTCCCATAAAGTAATATTGATAATAGCATTAATAATAATAAAAAAAAAAAAAAAAAAAAAAAAAAAAAACATATAAGGAAGACGTATTATAATAAGGACTCTCGTCTTATTAAAACAAAACATCTATAAAGAAAAGCGAAAGCGAATTAATCTTCCCATATAGATATATGTTTAAACATTTTTGTTTGCATAAAATCTGCTTTAATAACGAATAGGAAAAGTGTATGTTAGATTTTAACGGAAACATAGCTTAATAATTGTATGTTCTATGTTATTGTTCTTTACTATTCTTTGGATGCATAGGGTATATTTTTGAATAATAAAAATAAAGAAATAATATGTCAATGCAATGCACAATAATAATATTACGCCTCTCGGTATAATTTGCAAAATCCAATTGGAATAAAATCTAATAGCTACTCTATATTCAAGTATTAAATTATTCATGAGATTAAATAATGGAATGGCGATTAGTGTCACACATAATCAATTATGTACTTTTTATCATTGTTTTGTAATACTTTTACAAAGAACATAATTGGAATATATGGCTATTTAAAAAAAAATTCGATTAGTATTATTGGTACAATTGATTTTAGATGTTTTATGAAAATAAAAGTATACGACTATTCGTTTTAAATATCCAACGATAAATTCATTTTACAAGGTTAAACAAAAATATGCCATCGGAATATGAATAGAGTTAGCCAATATTGACATTAACACAATTGGATTCTTTTGTATCAAAATGCAATTTTTTTTTTGTTTTTTTTTTTGTTTTTTTGTTTTTGTTTTGTTTTTACCAGATAATTGAATGGCTGTTCTCTATTAATCATCGAATATGTTCTCACAGTCGTAGCGCAAGCTTAAGAAAATTTATCCTCGAGTAATTGCCAATTTTTCTTTACTGCTTTTAACGTATACGAGCTTAATACACTGCCACTAAGAACTAAGAATGTATTAGTAACTTCGTTGATAATGCCTCAAGTCAGTTATTTGCATTACGAGCTTAATACGTCTTCATAACTTCAATAAACCATGAATTGCTATTTGAATCGAGGTACAAGTAGCCTCGGATTGGATAAAGGAAGCCGAGTAAGCCTGGGGGACTCTGTCGATTGAGAAAAGCAATCGATAATTCGAAATCCTTAAACATAAAATTCTTCTAATATATTAACGATAAAATTAACAATGTCGCGATAGCTTTTCATACATTAGTACGAGAGATCTTTTATTTCAATTATGGTAAATTATACCGAGTGCGAGAAAGTCGCGTCGCTAACCGCACTCATAGCGAGAGTGAGAGAGACGAGGCACTATAGAACTTGCAAATATTATATGATAACAATATGATAAGATAGAAGAATGAGCAAAGTTACTTGAATGTCAAACAGTGGAGGTGAAAAGGCCGGTTAACCAAATCGAACGAAAATTTGCAAAAAATGAAAACTACGATGATTTTTTATAACTTACGGGATAAAGAGAAAGGACGATTGTCCTCGTGGTCACGGATTTCCTATAATGCGTGCCAAAAAATTTTCCTGTTCCCGGCAATGATGGAATGCACTCTCCCTCTTTTCTCTTCCCTCAAGATGACGTTTGCACGTTTAACTAATACTTTTCAGCGCCTCCCGCTCTCACTGACAATCTGTATTTCGTTAAGTAGGCAATAATTATGTATAAAAGAGGATGTGCCGGTTGACTTAAAGCACCGAGAATGAATGGTTGCGCGATTGTCGATCATTGTGATAGGTGAAATGATCGCGCAATTGCCGCACGAAAGACTCGTAAAATTGGCTCGATTAAGTAGTAGGTTCGGCTGCCTGTCATCATACTGAAAAAGGATGGACGTCGGTGCCTCTGCTACTTACCCAATCCGCTGCTCCACTTACAATTTTTGGCTAAACGCGCGCAGTAAGACGCGTGGAATACATTAAATATTGACACTTGAAAAAAAAAAACAAAAAAAAACATGGACAACACCATTGTGAACAATATGGGCGATCGACGGGACGAATCATTTTCTCGAGTTTCTCTGAGGCGGATCAATGTACGAATGAGTTATATAATACCATGTGATGAAACGGAATTATTCAAAAATTAAAATGAAATTTCCATATGTATATAATAATTGTAGCTATTGAAGTTTTTGAATGCTGCATATTTTTCCGTTTTCATACGTATTTCATCTCCTACGTAGTTTTCGAAATGAGTTTTTACATCTTTACAGTACGAATACGCTATAAATATAAGCTCGCCATTCTGAATTTATATAGTGAAAATAAAAGTTCTATTACGAAAACGGATTTCGTTATGTATTAAAGTTGTAAAAGAAGTTTTCTATTTTTCCAAATGTATTTTGTAAATGATTATGATTTCATTATACAAAACCTTGCTGTCTCAAAATCCGTTAATTAGACAAATAATATATATAAAAAAAAAATATATATATATATATATATGTACATGCCAATCTATATATTCTATTGGGTACAAATTAAAAATTCATATGAATTTCTAAAAAGATATCAAAATTCAAATTTCTTTGTTTTCTAAGTGAAAAAGAAAAGTCGGCAAATCATGTTATATGCCGTTCTTTTAAATTATTAGTCGGAATAATTCAAAGGACTGTTATGCTTACGTATAGAAAATTGTTTGCTCTGATTATAAAAATCCCAATGGCGAATATCAAATTCATCACAAGTATAAACTATTTTTATAGCTGAGTTATGAACGGCAATATTAAGTCATTAGAAACGGCTTACTATGTTCGTAGCCATAATATTGCTATGTTTAATTCTATTAGGCGTATGTGTATGTTAAAAAATTAATTTTTTTATAAAATTTATGGAAAGGTATTGGGATTATATGTTAATGAGTGACAGTTAACTAATATGATTGGAAAGATAATATATATTTTTATTATAATCTAATGTAATTTCATTCTTTGTTGAATAATGAGTAGGAAATTTATTAACAAATTCAATCGTTCAATCATGAAATATAAAGGTGTCAATTTAACAATCACAATTGAATAGGGAAAACTGAAGAGAAATTAGAATAAAATTATTATAATTTTTTAATTTATTTAGAATTGAAACTTCATATACTTTTTGTATTCTTCATAAAATTTGATATCAATACAAATTTTCTATTGAATTTTTTATTGAAAATTTAAAAGCAACTTACATTATTCTTGTTAATAATCTTCGAAATATTTAAACAACCATTCTCATGATATTCAATTCAACAAATGTCAACAAAAATCTATTAACACCCATTTCACTATAAATGATAATTTATTAGGACACTTTGTTTCAGGCAGTTAATTTCTTTGTTAATTTTTTCTTTCTATTTTTTATAATTTTATAGAAATGTGTATCTATTTAAAAAAAAAAAGAACATGTGCAAATTAGAAGTATTTTATATTTTTCATCCTCATTTATACGTAGCTTTGTCATTATTATTTGTTGTTTTCAAAAGTATATTGCACAATTTTAATAAAAAGAAACTTTGTTGATATTAAAATTTACTTGATAATATTGTAGATAGTTAGATAACATCATCTATCATTCCAATAATATTGACTTAAAGAATTATTTTTGTTAAATTTTCACATCACTGTAAACTCTCTTCGAATAAAAGAATATTTAATTAAGCTAACGCAAGTAATATCAAATTTATTAATATTAACAAATTTGGTAAACAAAGTTATGCCTCGACCGTAGTTCCGAAAGAAATGCCGATAAGACTTCATTCTTTGCATTTTTATATGTTTCTTTCCTCTTTAATTTGTGTTAAATAATTATCCTAGTGATTTTTTCTAACGAATAGCATTCTCGAATAACTACGTATTCCAAAATAATTAATGATAATGGATATTTGCGACTAATCTTGATTAACAATCGTTTAATATCACATGCTTATTAAGTGATAATAAAAAGCTGGCAAGTCTCTTATTAAATCAGAATTCCTTTAAATTAATTAAGTACAATTTTTTTTCCGCATTACACCGTAAACGTTTTAACAATTTTACGAATATAAATTGCCTGCATGGTGCACCGAACAAATCCCTAATAACTCTAATTTCATCTACTTTATGTTTTATTATAGGAAATATTCTTGAGATAATTTAGTATTTATCGTCATTTAACAATTCCTTATATAGTATTAAATTATTTCTTGGTATTTACAATGTGTAATAATTTATTTAAAATTTCAAGTTCTTAGCATTATCCTCTGTTCCTTTGAATCAATGACATATCGAATATATATTTTCTTAAGTCATCTCTAATATACTTAAAATTATTCACAATCTCTTATGCTCCAACAATTATTAAGAATATACCATTACAAATTATCATTACACACTATTTCTTTTGTTTACGCTTTTTCAACTAAATACAATATAAAATACAAAACATTTTATGATTCTTCAGCATGTTAATACTTAGATGCTAATAAAAATCAACAAATTCAAGTTTATAATATGAGCGATAGACTCTAGGAAGAACACTTTTCAAGGATATTACTCAACTCTTTTACAAACGGCTATACTAATTAACCTTGAAAAGCCACTAAATATAATTTACATTTTCATATATCTCGTTTGCATTAGAAAATTTGAAGTACCGAAATAGTGACTTAAATCTTTCTCCGTAGAAAATATGCAAGAAATTGTTCTCTTAAACATTCCTAAAAATTACTTATAAAAAACATTCTATTTATTGAGAGTTATATTTGCAAAAAGAAATTAGTAATGAGAGACCAAAGTAAAAAACATTGTTTTAGGATGATAGGAGAAGAAAATTTAATGACTATAATCTCGATAATAAATTAAAGATATATAAGAAAATATTTTTGATAATATCTAAATCAATCTAACGAAACAAATTAAATAATTTTTAAATATACAAAAATTTCATAACTGCATTCATAAGAGACATACTAGAAGATCTGCAAATTCAAATTGAAAAAAGGTTTTTCAAGAATGCTTATTGAATGAGATTATTAATGTAATGTATTACAAAAAAAGCAAAATTTTTTAAGAAAATATATTTTAATAAATTTTATTGTTTAATATTTAATCTATTTGTGAATATAAATCACAATTTTAATTATTTAATATTGAATACACCGTTAACATGTAAATTTTTATATCTCTACTTTCTTCTCTTGTTTAAAAACCCTAATGAAAAATTAATACAACTCTTCTCTTAAACGCCATTCAATTTCGATATAAAATTAATATAGTTAACAACAGGAAGCTAATTAATTTATATAAAAAATAGAATTGATAGGGAAAAAGTCCTGGTAAAAAAAGTTATAATTAAAACAAAAAAAAATACGTTTAAGTTTTTCGCTTAAGATAAATGACTAAAGTTAAGAAAGATAAAGTTACCGTATTCTTGAGGCGCTATTACCTTATAACCAGATATGCAATCTCAAATAAAAATGTTTATAATTATTATTAAAAAATATTATAGTTTCCAAGATGATTTGTGAATTATTATACTGCGTATGCTTTATAACCCGAATCGTAAGTAAGATTTAGTTAACATAAATAGATAATGATTGATTAACATTTATTTACTCACATTGTAAAGATTTAATTTCAATCTGCATTAATATTAAATAATGTAATTAATTCGAATTAATATTTTACGTATTCCATGTACAATTTAGTTTTTCGTTATTTATTTATTTATTTTTTTGTTTTTTGTTTGATCACTCACTTTTTTCATATTTCCAAATGTTAGATTTAATGTTGATTGCTCTTGATGTTGATTACTGAAGAATCAATCGTAATTTCTTAGATTAAAAAAATAATTTAAAATCTCGTTCGATCCTAAATGTATTTATAGGTAGAAATAAAATGCGAAACATCGTCTAAATAATGAAATATGAATGTGGATCAACATAAGAAAAAGAATATTTTGAAATGATTAATGTACTCTCTACGCACAAATAAATTATAAGTCAATTAATGAATTATTATATTCGCCAAATTCAATATTATAATATCATGTGTACATTCATGTTTATTGTATCGCACAATTTCTTTATCAAATATACAAGGCATACATTGCCTATTAATAAATTTTCTATTTCATTTTTCATTAATAATTTTCTTTTAAATTGTGCTCTTGTACAGAAAATACTGTTGTAGATTATATTTTCATATCTTTTGTTATGTATAATTTAATATGATTACTTATATCATGTGAATTTTTTTAATTTGCGAACGAGGTTTTTAAATTATCCACATACATAAAAGTGCATCATGTACAGATTGGCAAACAATGATGGCATCATTTATTGACAATTCATTAATCAGGAGCGTAAAAAGATCGTCCTGAATTTATTATCCTCAATAAAAACTAGATGCAGCGAGGTAGTTCAATTTCCTATTAATCCTATAAATCTTGATTTCGTGGCTCTATTTCTATATTTTATGTGGTTTTAAATTGATATTGATGATTAAGGCTTTTAATTAATAGATTGCTAATATAATTAAAATGTATAAATTTTTAAAAAAGAATTAGAAATAAAGAAAAGTTAATATAAAACAAAAATCCATTCATTTATTTATGTAATTTTTTATTTCTTTTAAAATTTATATATATATATATTAATAGATATATAATTAGATAGAATTATGTTATTCATAAAATTATAAAATATGAAATTGTATGAAGTGAAAATCATTTACCTCAATTTTTTATTCAGCTTCTCATTCTGCTGTTATTATGATTATTATTATTATTATTATTATTATTATTATTATTATTATTATTATTATTATTATTATATTATGTAATATATTTTTATTATTATTTCTTTTATAATTTATTTATATTTAAACAGATATTCTGAATTTTTATATTCACTTATAATGCTATGTAATTCAGGTATTAAATAACGAATATTTTTAAAATAAATAACAAATGAAATGTAATCGTGATGCATAATATTAAATTATTTCTATATTTAATGAAATTTATATCCAGTTAGTTTACTGGGATTTTTTGCAATTTTGTAACTAACAATCATTGTATTTGAAAACTAATATCGGATTTCGCAACGTGCATTCGTTAAACTGTTGCATTTTTTAAAATACTTCAATGAATTTTTGCTAAAAATGAAAAAATCTACCGTAACGCACTTAATTATTAAAATATATATTTTATTATTAATAGAATAGATGAAAGTAAATATTTATTATTGAGCAAAGATATATATATATACTTATATTTTTAACAGATTTTTTAAATTAATATTAGCTTATTCAAAAGGGAAAAACTCTTGAAATGCTTAGATTTTATGCTTTTTAAATCCTATTTCTTTCATTTCAAAGTTATTATTTTAAAAAATTAGCAATAAGAATTTTAACTGTCCACATAAAATAAAAAATAAAAATGCAATTTATATATAAATGCACATTATAATATTATCAAAATATTATAAAATAGCATAAGTATTGATGAAATTATTGAACAATTTCAATTAAAGCTTCTTAAATTTTATTAATATAAAATAATAAATCTTATTGAAAATTTAGTGAGTAACGATGAATTAATCCGGTAAGCGATAGCTTAAAATAATTTACATAAATTACTCACAATAAAATATATTTCCATTTATCATTTGACATTTTACAGATTCATAATTTTTTATAATTAATTTAGAATACCAACAACAACTTCTGAAATTATATCATACAAATATTTTTTCTAATACTGTTTTTAATATTATCTCTTTGGCTTAAATTTAAATAGTATTCTAAAATGTATATTAAAGGTTAAACTTATAAACAATGAAAATTTGATATTAATATTGACGCTTAATAGTTTTACGTTTACAAGTGTATGTAAATTGAGTGAATAAACAAGCGTTTCGGGAGACTTGTACTAGTTATTTGCGATCTCATACATATTTGATATTTTTATTCGAACCTAATTCTCTATCTTTACCTGGCTCACGTAATTTCTAATTTCTTAATAATTTATATAATTCCGTATCATCGTAACATCTGTTCGTAATTTTAAAACTGTATTAAAGAATTAGGATAAATAGATAAATAAATATAATTGAATTATAATGTATGAAAGGAGAAAAAATACATTCATGGAAAATATAACTTAAAGAGTATGAAACTCATGCCACAATTTTAATTTGAAAACAAACAGCCTTTCAAATCATGTTTATAATGCAAAAATTACATTGTTAATATTAATTACTTTAAATCTATAGAATAATAATCACACGAGTTTTAATCACACGAACATTAATATTTATCACAATACTCTTCAAATAATGACATTTCCAAAATTCCTTTCAAATTGCCTGTTGTTGTATTTAAAAAATTTGTTTTTGATATGTTCTACTATCACGTCATGTCAGCAAATATTTATAAAGTTAAATATCATACATTAGAATTATGAGCGAATGAAAGGAATACAAATTCGGACAGTAAGTGAATAATTGTCACTGATTTACTTGAAAATTGAATATTATAGTATTGTTTTTCTGCGAATAAGAAATATACGAAAATGTCAATTAAGAACAGTTTAATCAAACAAATAATAATGTTTTTATTAGATACCTCAATTATGTTGAGAAACGCTAGATTAAATAAATCTATTAGTACTTGTGATAATTGTTATTTGTGATTTCATAATGGCGTATGCATTACTTTCTAAAATAATAAATTACTGTAAATATATAATGTGAAATATCTGCTTCGCTAGAATACACAAATGTGGAAATCAGAAATTTAAATAATTTACTTTACAAAATATTAGCAATTAAAATATTAGCTGTATTATTTTCTTCTAATAATAATTATCATCAATAAATAATTATTAATTATTCTAACTTATATTAATAAGTATAATAATTAGTTGATTAAGAAAGCCGTTTGCCAAAATTTCGCATTGCTTGTGACGTTGTGAAGCAATAAGTATGTGAAACTTATTTTTCAGCTCTGAAATCTGTGTATTCTATGAATAATTTTCTACAAATACGAATTTATTATTACATGAAACTCCATCTTACGAAATCTATCGTACATATAACTTCTAACGATCGATTTTATACATAATAAAACTATTTTTCAAAAGTTTTTATATCCATCAAACGATTTAAGCCTACTTGTGAATGTTGAAAAACAAAAGCTCGATATCTATTATGTTGAGTGTGTAAAAATGTGAGTGTCGATTACTGTATTATTCAGTGTAAAGCTCCATGCAAATGATAAATATTTAATTTTCACTTAAGAAATAATGCTAAATATGAAGTAAGTTATAGTTAAATATTTCAATTATTGTAAGGAAACTTAATTAAATGTTATGTAATAAAAATATTGTAGGAAACGCTACATGGGAGCATCATAAAATAATCGTTTAAAGCTATTCTGTAATTAACTATTCTGCATGTGAAACTTGCTCATTGGAAAATATTTTTCATCTCGACGTGCCATATTGACTGAACCTCATCAAGCTTATTTGCGGTGAGCATTTACTGACAAAGAATCGTTGTAAATTCCGTGCATGGATTAATATCAAAGCTGACCCTTGTACTTGGAGGATGACACTTTACGCTTAATTTATACTTCGGCAGTCAGAATAATTATTCTCTTTAGACTTTTATTCGTGATGACTGATAATGATTTATGTCCAGCGTCAGTATTACGCGCCAATATTCAGCTGGAAGTCGCTTTATCGACTTTGAGCATGAATAGTTTATAAGGATGGGATCAGGCTATTGTCCTGAGTCTTCCCACCAATTGGCAGAAGGGAACATTTTCGCGTCTGCAATTTAATTTATTGACTTTATCATCTAGTTATTCAGTGATGAAGAAATCGTTTGGTATTGTTGTCGAAAATTAGCATCTTCGTCCAATGATTTCATGATGCTTCGCAACGTGTTGCGTAGTGTCGAGTTCCATAACTCAATTTGCGACGTTTCATCGTAGCTGCAATTCCAGTAAGAAATATTTCAAACGGGTGGAATTACTAGCTCAGCAGCCATAATTTCTCCCTCTGCATGAAAATGATCCGATACGTGAAATAATTACATACAAATGTCCTTGTCCCTGCATCGGATTTTACTCTGGCGTAAAGCACTGTATCCCTTTCTTTGCACGCGCCATCGCATTCGCATTGCAAAATGAAAATCCATATACAGACCATTTTTACCACCCCGTACTTCTGTACTAAATTAATATGCAATTTAAATATCGCCGCCGGTAATTCGAACATTCTGCATGCTCTCGTCATTTATGAAAAATTTTCTAATAATTATAAATTACAATTCGAACTCTTGATTTTACAATGTTAATGCCGTAAGGTATATTCTCTATATTTATCTCTCTTTTTTGTTTATTATTATTAAAACAAACGTCGTCATAAAATAGATTTATAAAAATATAAAGAAACTTTTGCTGAAGCTTCGAGCTTCTCGAATGCTACGCTACACTTATAGTAAATTATATCAATAAAAAAAATGACTGCGAGTGTTAAACAATATAGTAATATATTATATAATATAGTAATATATTATATTGCCATATAAACAATATAAATTGACGTTATGTCGGTTGAATGCTAACATACTGTGACATGCTAATAATAACGGAAGACGTACAAAAATTAACATTATATTTAATCATATTGTGTTGGTTGTGTAATCAGTGTCAATAAACAGTATATTTTTTAATTTATGAAAATTGTAAAACTATATTTCATTTTAACCGTATGTAGCTATAAACACTGGGACCCATTGCTAATGACATTATCCAATTACAAATCAGAACTGCATTCTACTTACCTATTCCCAGGCTTTGTGTCGAGTACTCTGAGCCCAAGATCTTCAATAAAAAAAAAAAAAAAAAAAAAAAAAAAAAAAAAAAAAAAAAAAAAACCTGGAAAAATAAATAATAAATGATACGCTCGTCCGGGAAGGTTTTAGATTGACATACAACTTAATTACACACACCGCAGCACAAACGAATATTCGATAAAAAAAAAAAAAAAAAAGTAATTACGGTTAAACAGATGTTGAATGAAAAAAAAAGCCACGTAATTATCGATAAATGGCTAATAAACGGAGGTAAGTACGCGCTTACTCCATACTTTCGCAACTCGGGAACCTCGTCTTGAGGATGAGGCAGCAGCTACGAGGGTTAAAACTAGCACCGCAAGCCGGAAATAAGTTAAGAAGCCTCCTGACCTCGTCTCGGTGGCAATGCACCGGCAGTGGCCTTACCTGAACAAGCAACCATTGACGACGACGTCCGAGCAGTGAGCGACGCCAGTAAGTAGCTACAGGGGAGGTTGAATGACCCCGTGGACGGGTTATATGGCCCGAAATTGTCTTCTCCTCGGTCTCGCTGAGCAAAGGAACTGACTCCAAGCGGCGCCAGAGAATTTAGGAGATTATCGGGAGAAGGGCTCGAGCTGTTTAATAATGACTGACTCGGGAAGCGTGGCTACGCGTTGTCGGCACTATACCTTTGCATTCACCTATGCAGGTGTGTTTGTGCCGTACTCCGCTGGCCATAAGCTTAGGAGCCACTAAGTGTAACTCACCAGAGTCGAACACGACTCCGTACCGAGCCCTTGTTTTTTTTTGTTTTTTTTTTTTTTTTT
>NW_011948428.1:813595-850778 GCF_000503995.2 Ceratosolen solmsi marchali
TTTTTTTTTTGTTTTTTTTTTGTTTTTTGGTTATATTAGTCCAACATAATATATATTTCGCATGGAATGGGAGAATATCTCGTTACAAAATTATATTATCCATTATTTTGATAATCAAGCTTGTGGTTATTGCTTATTTTTCTGTAAAATCTCTTTCTTGCTCAAGCATACTCGAACAATAAAGAAAAAGTTTTATATTCGTAGACAGATAATTTTAAATATAACTAAATTAACTACGTAACTATTATCGTTGAAAAGTTCTACATTAATGCATTAAGTATTATTGGTAATAATATTGAATATAGTCATTGCGCAATGAGTAAAATTAATTAAATAATGACATTTAGTTATTGAAACATTGTTAGTTGTAAAAAAAAAAATAATAATAATAAAGATAGAGTACCCCATTTATACAAAGAATCCTTTCAAGTGTTAAAAACTATAGAAATATTAAAAGATTAATAATCGAATGCGAGATATATAAATGTCCATGTGGATGTAAATCAATAGTGAGATATCTTTCTTATTAAAAAAAAAAAAAAAACTTTGTTTCGAATTTAAGTGTAATTTCATTAGATTTTGCATCATTACAAAAACATTTTCTAATACAAGTAAAATAGTGCATGGCTATATTATAAAAATTAACATTTAATTGACATAATACAAAAGATGAAATAAATTAGATACATAAATAAGAATACTTATTTTTTACAATTTAAGTACTTTAAGTTTTAAATTTGCACCTAAAAGCATACATAATGAGACGTCAAATACTTATTTTTGTAGGTATTTACAAAAAATTGCTTTAGAATTATTAAATATTTATATATTATAAGACAACCTATTGTATAATGCATATTAACTATATAATTATTATTCTAATTAATATTTGGATTATATTAGAGAATAATATAACTCTAGGATTTTCAAACTATTGATTGTTTAAAATTGAATAAAATAGTTAACGGCTTATGAAATATGGCAATACGATGATTATTTATATAAAATTCCATTTTGTTTCTTTTTTATCTTCCCTATTAAACTTCACTATGTATTTAGAATCATTAAAATGTTAAAGTATTTATACTATTGTTAATATATAAATAAAAAGTGTAAATTGATGATATGCATTATGGATTAATAGGAATTAGGATGGAATATGAATGTACATTTTTCTTCTTGTAGTTTTTTTTTTTTTTTTTTTTTTTTAAAAAAACTTGTTTTAATATAAATAATCCACATACAAAAACGCTAAATTCTACGTCGCATAATAATCCGTTCGCAACGTATCCCTAATTTGGTGAATTTAATTAATCGAAGATATAGCAAGTAATGTACAGTTTTTTTTTTTCGTATTCAAGCCGCAGGCCAACTTCGATAAACCGACAACCATTCCGTATTGGCTGTTAAAAGCACAAATTGCAAACATTTCCTTCTATCCTCGCTTTTATTTTAGTAGTTAGACCGATTGGCAATATTAACGTATTCCTCCCAAACATGTAATGCACATTTCGGCGACGTCCAGCTGAGATCGGTCGAGTGTCGATGGTTGCAGCTCAGCTTAACGATAAATGTGGCCCTTAACTTATGCCCGATGATGTTCATTTCGTACGAAATCGACGCTTGAGAGTCCGCCGTCGCCATTTATTAGCACTTCGCCTGATGTAGTGAAGATGCTCGGCGTCGCGCTGGCAGGAGGTTTGCGACATTTACGAAACTGCGGAGAACAGCGTACTTAGGACGAACCAACTGAGCCTTAGGAAAGCGCAGGCTAAAAAGACTTTGACCGCTTGATGAATCCAGTACATTCTGTGATGAAAGATAAGATTTTATTTTTAATAAATGGATAATGTTAATGTTGGAAAAATATAAGGTCTTTGTAATTTATAGTTAATTCATTGTTTGGGAGAATGAAATTTGGGTAACAGAATAAAGCCAGATATACCGCTTCATGACTTTTACTTATATAATGAAGACAAGTTGCTCAAAAAGGGTTGGAAATAAATTTGTCCTGGTATAATCAATTATTAGAAGCTCTAGCTGAACTTTCACATTAGGAAATTGGCCTTTAAAAATTCATGATCGGAAAACATATGAAATAAGATTTATTTCATTATTTATTTTAACAGTAATCGACTATTAAAATAACGGATTCATTATTCAGATTTAATGTGGAATCACAAACATAAATTATTAAGTAAAATTGAAATTTCAGTTTGATATTTTTCTTACGTGTAAACATTAAAATGGAAATTCAAATCGCTTTATGCAATAAAATCTATTTTTCATTTGCCTGAATAAATATAAAATTTCACTTTTATTTATGAGAATACTACCTTATATATAAATATACGATTAATAACATTCTTATCACATATTTATATTCATTCGTTGTATATTCTGTGTTAATTTAACCGAATTCAATAGACAATTTATTACTGGGCTTAAGACTTTATTAATAAACTCTCAATATCACTTAACTGTCTGCTATTTGTCGTAAAAAAATATTTTTAAATTCTAATTATACTATGTACAAATATAAATAAGATGTATTCAATTCGATATTCATAGTTTCGTGGTTTCTTAACTTCTTCTGTAGTAGAAAGTGTTGAATTAGTTTGATTTAAAATTTGAAGCATAATTTTATATTATTTATAATATTATGAATAGGCTACCAATAAATTCACCATTATTTTGAATTTCTTCACTGCATTATTTTGGAGAATTTGTTAAGAGATTGAAATATTTTATAAAATATCCATATTTATTTAATTTTTTATAAGCTATTTCATTCACTTCACCAATGATTTTCCACTTCCCCATCATTAGCTCATTGAAATAGTAACAAATATAGTTAACAAAAAAAATTCTTTTAATTATCGTTATTATTTCTCATCGTAATAAAAGTTAAATTAATAAATGCAACTTTAACTAGCTTGCATAAATTAATTATTTAACTTATGTCATTTTTGTATCTTTGACTTTTATTTCTACACTCCAGAGCAAAAAATAATCAAGTATATTAAAATAAGATTATTTAAAAATACAATAATAAAAGTAATTTATAAAAATATCGTAGGGAAAATGATGAAGAGTACACGATACGACTTAATATTATTAATGCAGAAATTTTTATCTATATCGTATCATTTGAGATAATAGAAAATCTCGATTTATTTTATTCTATTTAACGGAATTTTTATACGTAATATTATTGATAAATATTTCCAAAACTGATTGCTTTCCTTTAACTTGTTCTATTTCAGCATTAATTCAATCTTCAAATAAATTAATTTCATCAAAAATTTTATTCGTTCATTTTAATTATGAGAAATCACAGAATAACGTCACTTGAAAACAGAATAATAAATTATTGTATAAAATGTATTTTTTCTTAATGTGCATAGAACATTTTTGAGAAAAATTAATAGATTTACAATCGTTCATTTGCTTAAAACATATTTTTTATATAATAATAATGATAATAATAATAATAATAATAATAATAATAATAATAATAATAATAATAATAATAATAATTTATTTTTTAAACCTAATATCTAAATTTTACTTGACATTTCAACTATATTAGCATCGATAGATTCACTATAAATTTATTATAAATATTTTGTAAATTAACAATTGATAGAGGTTTATTTCTCATTTAAAATATCGTAATAAAATTTTAATAATATTGTTTATTATAATTTAAAACGGAGTGCAAAGTGTATGTAATTAAATATTTGTCATTAAATTATGCTTAACAATCATGTATATGTTTCTCTGATTTTTCCTTATTAAGTTTCCGTAATAATTCCTTTGTTGAATTAATAATCGAGATTTTTACTTTACCATATAATTTAAAAAAAAAACATGACACTTTATGCATTGAATATAATAAATGTCTTTAATTGATATTAAATATATATATATATATATATATATATATATATATTCAATGAAGTAAATTGTGGATTATCAAAATTTCAAACGTCTTAGGAATTTTAAAGTAAAAAGTGAATTAGCGCAGATCATGTGAAAATATCATTAGAGTACGTTCATTATGCGAGAGACAGAGAGAAAAATAATAATTTTAGACGTTCTATAAGGATTTTGATGATTAATATAAAGATCAATATTTATCGAAAGGCGTTTGAAGAAAAATGCGACCATACGATGTAATATTTCATTTTAACATATAAGGTAAATGTCACCTCTGACGATGCTTTTCTGAAATATACATCTATATATATATATATATATATATATATTGTTGAACACAGTCGATGCTCGTTGAGCACTAAAATTATCATTAATCGCTCGATGAAATGAACCGGCAACGTACCTTTTCCACTTAATTCGCGCCTGGGGCAGAGTCTCAATAGGATCTTTGATAAGATAAAGCCTGATGCCCCTCATGTAATTCTGAAAGTACGTGTCCCAAACAACATCTCTCATATCCATATAGAAGATATTGCGATCCTTATTGTCCAGCTTGTCAACGAGAGCATGAACGTGTTCGTTCGTGAACGCCCATTCCTTCGTAGTGAAATAGTTAAGGACTTCCATGAATCTGTGGATTTTCTTGTAAACTTTGAGCATCCTACGAAAGGTCAGAGTAAATATTCAGAATCGAGCGACGTTTCGTTGCTAATCGAGAGCCTCGCTTCGGCAATTAAAACAATGCCTACCTTGGCTGCTTGCCAATGCAAATGGTGGCAGTGTCGACAAGCAGAGCCGGCAGCAAATGCAAAAAATAAATGAAAAATAAATGGAGGAACTTGTTTTTGGTATTCCTGAAGCTGTAATACCAAACAGCTCGCGTCGTAGGTAAGTCTAGTCCATACTTTGCCGACATTTCCTTCAGATCGTCCCATGTTATCGGATTGTCCTTGGAGACGTAATTGTAAATCGGTATGTCATTGTTGTTCTTGTTGTTCCTATGAAAAATTACAGTCACGGCATTACATTGTTCTGGTATTATTAATGGGAAGAAATTTAGATTAGCAAGGAATTAAAGTTAGCGAGCCCAATGTTATTTATCAATTCACGTTCGTACACACGCGCTCACGCAGCTCTATACATAACAAAGAAATAAATAACGAAGCTCGACAAAGATGCTCCCTTAATAATGATCATCTTGCCGTAAAGTGACGCGTATCTGAAATGGGCAATGGAAATTAATTGCCTTCGTCGACGGCGCTTAGGAGCGGCGCAGACGTAGAGCAACCCAGCCACTTGTGGAACACTCGAGATCGCTCGTACTCACTTTTTCATCGAGGCGACGTCCCATGCGCTGGCGATAAGGGCGTTGACGGTCATGTCGCCGGGGACGACGTTCGCCTTTATCGAGCCGTCGCAGTGTATGGAGCGCAAAAGTCCAGTTCCCGCACCCGCCGCAACACCCGTCGGCCCGTACATATTGTCGATCCAGCCTCTGATTGGCTCCTGGTACGTCGAGATCACTGGGATTCGATTGTTTCGGTTAGTGGAGATCGTGGCATTGCTGCCTATTTACGGGATCGGCTACATTTTTCGTTTCAAGGAACAAAAAGCCCAAGAGGATAGTGGGATAGTGGGATAGTCGGAAAATTTGCCGCCAATGCGAATTTTAAGAGCCTGACAGCCAATTACGATGGGCGACGATCGTACGCCACTTTTTACTCGTTTATTATTTCAATTAAGAAATATCTCAAAATCTATTTATCTAGACTCGAGCTACCAATAATAAACCGATCGATATTTATTTCATCATTATCATCATTATTAATATTATTATTATTTTGTTGTTGTTGTTGTTGTTGTTGTTGTTGTTGTTGTTGTTGTTGTGTTGTTGTTGTTGTTGTTGTTGTTGTTG
Source organism: Ceratosolen solmsi marchali (assembly GCF_000503995.2). Classification (NCBI taxonomy): domain Eukaryota; kingdom Metazoa; phylum Arthropoda; class Insecta; order Hymenoptera; family Agaonidae; genus Ceratosolen; species Ceratosolen solmsi. Next base: position 819,453 of record NW_011948428.1, read on the forward strand.
TTAATACAACGTTTATTCTCTCGTTGTTACAATCGTATAGTCAGTTTCATTATTTTACGTTTATATCCTCATTATGTTTCGTTTAGGAAATAAGTAGCGATCATTCGATCAATCACAATTTATATTATCCTTTAATTTTCTCACCAAAACGGATAAGGATTGCATGCATTAGGGTAAGAAGTAAAATTGCTCAAGTCCCTCTAAACGTTACTAATAAATAAACCATTTCTCATTAGGATTATACTTGTCAAGTACTTGTGCGTTCATTCGTCGTAAGAGGACAAAAAGGATAATCGTCAGCAATTATAGGATATTGGCAAATTGTACGATTGCTTATCATCGCCTATCATCGATACCAAGATATCGACAAATATATAAAATTTTAATTCAATATACAAACCAATGGCAGGTCTAAATACACCGACTGGTATGTCCGCCCCTTCTTTACGGACAATATCTTCAGCTACGGCTTTTGTGAAGGTATAAGTGTTCGGCCACCTGCCGAGGAGCCTAAAAAATCAATTTTATAATTTTATGAATAACAATTGAGGATAATTTTATCTTGAATTAAAACGTTATAAGCGGCTTGATTTATTTGAAAGTAATTGGCAAAGGAGCCAAATGCTAGTGTTTGTTGGAAATTATTAATGAATATAAAATTCGATCGATTTTTATATACTCCAGTCAATTGCAATGTACGTGTATAATTCAATATACTACATGTGTTTCATGGTATGAATGTAATATTGAAAAAGTTAAGTGGTTGGAAATAAGAGTGCTTACGGTCTGGTTATGTCATCGACGAGCTTTTCGTCCATATTCTCGACCAGAGAGATAAGTTTGTGTCCGTCAATCGGTGAATCATAAAATTTTTCTTCAATTGTATTTTGAATACAATTAGCATAAGCAGTTGAGACATGAATACAAGACTAAAAATATTAATAATAAACATTAATGTAATACCGGGTTAAGGCAGACAGCAAGAAAACAAAAAAAAAAAACACAAAAAAAATACAAAAGCACAATAACACAAAAAACAAAGCAAAACAGCAGATACAAAATGGATAAAAGAAGAAGAAGAAAAAAAATGACAGAAAAAATTGTAAACACGTTTTGTCAAATTTTTTCCTTTTACATGAAAATTATATTTTAAAATATGTTTTTATTGCAATGAAATTACTTCTAAATTTGTACGTATGTTTTCTAACAAATGTTTTTATTTGAAATTTCAAAAACACTCTTTGTCGACTTTTGCTTTATCGAATTATGGACAATTGGCTTTAGGCGAGATATAACGATAAATCGATCAAGCTCGACAAATCAAGCATAATTAATTGTTTGCGAATGCCAATTTTTTAATCGTAAAACGAAAAGCCAAGCAATAACGACACATTGAATTTGTCCCTCCCAACTAACCGAATCCCCATCCGTTTATTTATAAAACATCATATAACTCGACATGACGCTTTTAAGTATATTGGGACGTACTTTGAGCTGCGGCATTTCTTTGCACAAAGTGAGAACATCCCTGGGACTCTGGACATTAATGGCAACGGCGAGCTTGAGCTTCTCGTCGAATCGCACCGTCGCAGCCACATGGAAGACAATCGAGACCTCGCGGATTAGAATTTCCCTATCCGATGGGGAGATCCCCAAGCCCGGGAGGCTGCAATCGCCGGAAATCGCCACTATCTGATGGCGGAATTTCGGCAGTTCTTCCCTCAGTTTGGCAAAGAGCTGCAGGCACAAATCGATAGGTTATACACGTTGTACAGCAAGTGCTAATAAGCCATCAGCCGGCTCGCTAATTATATTCCAGCGATATTTCGAGCGTTAATAATATTTTATTATCAGCGTCGACTGAATAATGGTAAAATAAATGACCGTAAGTTGTAATAACCACGCACAGCCCCATCGTTATTATTGGTACTTGAATTTTATGAAATCTTAATAGCCTAGTTTGCCTTTACGTCGTATTGATTAATTAATAATACGTCGATGTGACTTGTGAATCGATAGATTTATCATATTACGGAGAATTTTAAATAAAAAGTTTAAGGAAAAAAAAACGGAGCGTAACTTTACGAGTTCCCGTGCACGTACGCATACGACGTCATAAAATTATTGATCAACAAACCATCGCCAACATCTTTACAAATTTTCAATTTCAAACTTGTATGGAAAAATAATTCCATATGACGTTAATACGAGCTCGTAAATAAGCATTTATTTTGCATAATCCGACTGCAACGTCGTGTAAGATATTTAAAATTCTCTCTTTACATAAATTGCCGAATTGTTTTCATTATTTTATGTATTCGTTTCATCTTCAATTCTTTCACCTTAATAAAAATGTAATGTACAAGAGATATTAATAATAATATTCTTCCACTTTATAATTTGCCGCTCATGTGCATATTAACGCCGCAGAGAGCTCGGAAATTCCGTAATTAAATCGAGGTTCTATCAATTTCAACAACAATCGATGTATTATTTAGAATTCTCAAGTAGCCTTGAAATTCCACATATAATCGTCGCACAGTGATGCGAAGTTTCTCACTGAACTCTCAAAAATGTTTGAGGGCTCGACATTAAGCCCATAACGATAGAGGGATCTTCGACGTGATCTAAGGCGTGTGAACGAAAGGGTGAGGCGAACGGGAGGTTACTTCGTTAAGATTGTCGGGGTAAACTTACGGGGTCGTCAAAGAGCTCCTCGGTGCGCTGGTGCACATCCTTGCCCTTCTTGGGCCGCACCAGCAGGTAAATGAAGGCGATGCCGGGGCAACGACGCAGTAGCTTCTCCACGAGAAGTTTGCCCATGAATCCGGTGCCCCCGGTTATAAAGATACTTTGGTCAGCGTAGAATTCCTGGAGCCGGGTGAGCTCGACCTGGCCCTCCTTCTCGTTCTGCTGCGGCAGTTTCGGCGGACATTCCGTGGGCGTGTGGGCGCGTGAACCGCCGCTTTCCGCGACCACGACATCCTGGCCGCCCGACTCCATCAGTACCTCGACCATCCTCACTGCGATTGCTTCTGAAAAATGGAACGGGGTAAGGGGGATTAGTCGACACCGAAATAAAATTAAACACCATCTTCTAATTCATGAAAATTGCATCCTTCAACATTTCAATTATCACTGTGCAATCGAACTCTTTCGTTACTTATAAATAAATTCGGTAGTGTAAATGCCATTAAAATAATGATCTTCCCTTTATCTAATTTCACTCCTTATTTACTGTAAAATATTAATCCAAGTTTTTAGTCAATTTATGTAATAATAATTACATAATGTTAAATAATATGATATATATATATATATATATATATTTATATAGATGAAAATCCAAGAAAATGTTGAATGTGTAATTTATTCTATAACTTCGAAAAGCAATAAATACGTTAAGTATGAGCCATTAGTATTAACTTTCTTAATAATGCTTAAAATCATCAAATGAATGAATATTAAAATCTTTTCAATACGGACGTCTTTAACAATTTTCTAAATTTTACTACAATTTATTCAATAATTGCTTGTATTACATATGACCGACGGGAAAATCATATTCTACTTTCAAATTGCATTTTTATGCGTTTTTTAAAATAGAAATTGTAGTATGTCATTCATCATTATAGTTATCTCGCCGTCATAAATTTCATGTAAATCATTAATAATTAACATTCTTTAATATGTAACAATTTATGGAAATCACGATAATCAGATTCAAAAGTGTGTATGACAATTCTTATGTAAATAAATTGAAAAAAATAAGAAGTAGAAACTTATATTTAATCGTTTTCAATATTTATCATTTAAATTGAGTTATTAAATATTTCAGTAAGTAGCTGGTAATTATGTTATTAAATTCTATATATATTTGTTGAATTATAAATTGTTTTTTTGTGTGTTTTGAATGAAAAATATAATAATTTTTCAAATAAGACAAATTGCTATAAAAACAGGTTTCATCCGTTAGTGTACAAAGCTATTTTTTATTAAAATAAAAACTGTATTATTAGAAAATTTTGTTAAAAAATATTTGTGTCATAAATTAAAATAATTTTATTATAAAATTATTTCTTTACTATGTAACGTTAAGAAGTGGAGCTATTAATTCTTCAATAATATATTATAATAAATGTAAAGAGACATTAAGATATTCTTTTATTTCAAAATTTCAACAACCCCGTATAAAACAATATTTAATTAATATTCCATTAATGGTGCATATATAGACGTATATAAATTAAAATTGATTAGGTTTGGTATGACATTTAAATTGCCTCCTTCCTATACTTCAATTATAATTCTTGATTATAGTTTGTTTTTATAAAATTTGGTTAATGATTTATTTACATTTAAAACATGCATTTACGTTTAAACTAATATTTACTTATGAACTTATGCATTAGCTGAAAAATATTTAAAAATACTGGCGCATTTTACGTATTTGTTCATACTTTCTTTTCTTTTCTTTTTTTTTTAAATAGAATGTACGAAGCAAAGATATATTTTTAAATGCAAATCTTCTTTCATTTTCAAAACAAAGAAAGTTTATGGTAATTGTAACGATCCGCTGTACAATTACTAAATCCAAGGGAAATTCTAAGGTAAATTCCAAAGTCGTAAATAAAAGTATAAAACGGAGCTGAAGCAATAATTCGAAGTCACAAAATCTTTGTAAATTATATTCAGTTTAAAAAAAAAAAAATAAAAAAATAATAAAAAAAACAACTCTCAGACAATACGAAGAGGCCTAGACTACCATTAAGAAAATTAAAATGTAAAAATACATTCAATGCGTATCCTTATTACCGACATTGAAATTTCCCTTTGTCGTTCGCGAGTCGAGTAAGTGTCGGTCAGGTTTCAACGACCGTCTGACTTTAAATTAATTAATTACGTAGAGCGTTTAAAAAACATCGATCTGTATATTTACATAACCAATTCGATCGTAAAGAGAAATGGAAAGCCTGTGAAATGCTTGAAGAAATAGGAAAACCTCAACGTGCGCGTTCTCTTCGCTGATACCGCGACGAAATGTAATCGCTTCGTATGTAACTAACGTCTACATACGTAAATGCTAGTTCACGACCCAACGAGATAATGTCTATTATCAAAAGGAGACTGCACCCTGCTATTATGCCATTATATCCAACAATTTTCTCATTTAATGTATCCAGATCTACTTTGTTTTGACTAGATAAGATCGACCTTATTTTCATTAGGCATTTTGCGTTCAAAAACCTTCATACTCATACTCGTACCGTTTTCCCAAAGCTATTAACTTATTTAACGAAATTTCATACTATTCGAGCAATATTATATGAGTATATCTAACGATAAGTAAAATATTTTTCAATTTTTTTTATGAATGATTTTAATGTGAATATTATTTGTATGTAAAATGAGTCATATTTAGTTGGAAGGAAATTAATTATGTTTCTTATAAATTAATCTTAGCAAGAATAAATCAAATGCCTATAAACAAATGCGTCTCTTCTTTTCTAAATGCCTTGTAACTTAGGAACATTAAAACAAAATTTTTGAAATATAATCATTTTATTTAAAAAAAAAAAAAAAAAAAAAAAAAAAAAAAAAAAAAAAAATACAAATAAGAAAAAACTTGTGAATATATTATGTATATAAATAAATAATATAAATAAAAGTTGTTAATGTATTTCTTTAAATGACTTTAAAGATACAACAGATTGGATAATTCTTAAAACTCTTTAAATAAAATTCACCTAATCATCAAACTTACTAACTTCCGTATACATAATTGATATAAGCAAATGAAATATACTTTAATCAAAGATATGTATGATTTCACAGAAAATACCTTAAACTAGATTGTTTACCAGAACGAGAAACACGAATAATATTCGATAAATAAATCATTGCTGCGTACTAAAAATATTTATCAAGACTATTCGTACTCTATACGTGCACATGCTTATTTCAATAGATAATAATTATGACAGCACAGCAATTTTTTATGTATATAATTTTTTATGCAAGATGAAACTTTGTACTTTAAACATTATAACCATGATTATTTTCCAATAAAATCATTTGAAATAATGAAATTATTCTTAAATAATAATAATAATAATAACAATGACAAATAAGTTTATTAGTAACTAAGATTTAATCGATTCCATATAAAGTCAATTGGCATAAGCATACTATTTATAAACATATATAAATATATATATATATATATATATATATATATAACTGTGCTTTATCGCAGAATAATTATCCTATAAAATTCCATCATTAAATAGATTGAGCTTATTTAATTTAATTTCGATTTTGGAGTTCTTTTTTTTTTTTTTTTACATTACTCAGTAATGAGCACGTCACACATACCAGACGTGAGGCATCGCGTCAAGTGAAAGTTGATCCTGAACTTCACCAGTTTATTCTTCGAAAAAATTAATCGATAATTCATCGAGCCATTTAAGCGGGTAGGTTATTTATTTATTATGAAATGTTAACATAATATGCCCCTTATAAGACAATGAGAATTTTGTAAAATTACTCTTACACGCACCATTACTATTACATTAATTGTATTCATATATTTAAACATCTTTATCGAAATAGTAGAGAAATAAACTTCATTGTACTTATCAAATATTATTGTAAGCATATTTTATTAAACTAACTAAATGTATTTTATTAAACTAACTATATAAAGACTGACTGATAAATATTTTGAGTGCGTTATATAATTGATTCTCTTAATAATTATTCTCGCGTTTTCATCAAAATAATTAATTATGAGTTTCAATTAAAACGTATGCCCATTCTTATTGAATAGTTATGATTGTTAATGATGTTTTTTTTTTATAAATACATAATATTGTTTAAATTAAAAAATTTATATTTAAAAATAACATGTCGAAAAGTATATTTCGAAGAATTAATTTCGACAACTATTAATTACAAATATCCGTTGGAAAATAGAACATTACTCGGTAAGTAATTCACATAGAAAAAAAGAAATAAAAAAACAAGAATATATTGAAAGAATATTCATGCGATGGTTATTTAATAATTAAACCATACGATCGATGAAGTATACATGCGTCATTTCCTACTTCATAATGAGGGAATTCTCAAAAGAGAATAACGGTGCTTGGAGATAGAAAATATTATTCCACGAAATAAAAAAAAGATGAAAAAAAAGTTCAAAAACACGTGCCGTTCTGTGCAAAAACAACAGTAAGCCGAAAAAAAATTCATTTAAATTTCAAATTATTCAGGATCCACAAGATTCATTAAGCAAAAGATAGTGATAAATTTCAATTCAGCAAATGTGAGAAAAGTTATTATAGGTATTTATAAAGATAATTTTGGCTTCATTTGTACGAACTATTAAACTTATCGGTAACTTTTAGAAATTATTTAGTAAAAAATGTAAAAGACCTTGTGCAGACACGTAATAAATACAAATTTAAATAATTTCTTATCAGATTTATAAATCTCTACTCGTATATATTTACCGCTTGTGTTATTCATTAAACATATTACAAACAAAGAAATTAAATTAATAATGATTTTACATTATATATTCGTAATTCAAATTAAAGTCTATATGATTATAGTGTAATCTAAATAATTTATAATATTCATGTGTTTATTAATACGTAATAAAAAGTGATCGGAATAAATAATTATAAATAATGAAATTTCGAATTAAGCATTCTTATGAAAAAATTGTATTTAATGGCACATACGCGGTAATGAAATATTTATATTTAAAGGAAGAAATATACTTGCAGAAACAAAAATTAATTTAAAAAATGATCTTATCTTACAAGGTAGGGAAATGAATTACTGGCTATCATTTTAAAGTATTAGGATTGATTTTTAAGCCCATAGAAACACGTTTTAGCACAAATAAAATACATTTTACGAGAAATATTTAGAATAGCAATGAGTCGGTACTATTTTGACTATACTTAAAGTTATTAAGTAAAACGATAATAATTTCTCTTACTTGTGTAAGTCAAGCTTCTCATTGCTTATATATTATTTTAATTAATTAATTTCATTGTCAAGAATAATATTTTATTTAATAAGACTATATTAATGTAGTTATATTAATAATAATATTAATGCAAAATTTTATTTTAAAAAACAATTAAATAAATATTTCACGACAAAAATAAATAGACGTTTTTATAATTTCAATAAATGTTTTTTGATTAACATTAAAAGAATAATTTAAACTCATGATTGTTATTGTTATTATTTGCTAATTCTTTTTATTGTACATTATTCTTTATATAGAATGTGTCACCATCATTATAGTTGGAATTATGATAATTTATTTTATAATTTACAAATTAAATAACAACTACGCTCAATCAGATATTATTATGAGTCATCTAATAAATATAATTAATTTTGTCTAATAATATTTCGTTTTTATACATGATAATTTATGATCGAGTGCAAATAGAACATTATATGTTAATATAAATTGTTTTTAAATCCTAATAAGTCTGACAACAGAACACCGAATGTAATTTTGAAACAACACAAAGAATGTTCAAATAATTTTAAATTTTACTTTTACTCCAATAGTCATACGTAGATAGCTAATAATTATGGAGCTTGAAACTTGACTTTAATAAATAATTTATTTAATGGAATTATAATATTTAAAAAGAACTATTTTTTATGAAAATTTTCCCACTTAAAAAATAACTGCATTGAGAATTTATTTAATTGGAGAATATAAGAGTATTTATAATTTAAATTTAATTTTCATATAGTAAATATTTGATAAATGAAAATAATTTGCCAAGAATGAATAAACTTTATAATTGGAAAATAAAAAAATGGAATTATAGAATTTTTCTTTCTGCATAAGAGTATCCTGTATAATGTGTATAATATACTTCTGAAGTACAAAACATTTATTTTATATTATAATTTGTATTAGAGATCATTAAAATTATAATATTCACATTATACAACATTTATCCCAAATTTAGTGAAAAAAAAAAAACAATAACAATTATGTGCCGATTGTTAGATTAGCGAAATTAACAATTTGCAACGGAAAAGTACCGAATTAATTATTATTTATTAAATCTTCAAACACATATATTCAAATTTATATTTAAAATCTGGATCTTTACTAAAAAATACTCTTAATTAAATCTGAATAAATATACATATTTCAAATTTAATCATATTAGCAATATTTTATATTTTTTATGATCAAATGTTATGTTAATTTACATCAGCAAGCAATAAAATTCTCATCACTTAAGACTTCTAAAAAATACTTGTTATTGAATAAGACATAAGGTGTTCCATTAAGAAAAAAAAAAAAAAAAAAAAGAATAAATAACGAATTTGATGTGATTTATCACATTATTATATATAGATTATCGGTTAACATCAGATATGCACTTACAATCTTTAAAATATCATAAAACTACAAGGCACTTCCTTATTATCATTTTCTGGAAAACTCTTTTTTTTGTCTCACAAAACTCATATTTTCTAGAGAAAAAAAACATTATTTTATCACCTTTGATAATCTTCCATGTCGAGACATGTGTCAGTCTACGTTTTACGCAGGTTTTCCCCACTGATTTTTTTTTTTTTTTTTTTTTTTTTTTTTTTTTTTAATCCATAATGAAAACTTATGATTCAAGCACGTATGTACTGTCCTATTGTACAAAACAATAGTAATAATGGTACTTAATAGTATAAAATATTATTGAACAAATATCGTGGTTATGCAAAGCACGCGAAAGTCGTGAAAAAGGTAAATATTATGCTGCACCCCATTATAATACATATATTGCCATTTTTGAGGTAGCGAGGGACTTTAATTTTCCCCTTCCCATGACTTGCCTTTACTGCAAAGTACTTGAGAAAGTTGAAGAGGAAATATTTTTTATTTTAAATGGTGGATTAAGAGGGAAAGAAAGACGAGAAAAGCTATATATGCCACCTACTTACTGTATCCGTGAAATCGTTTTCCACGAAATGCAGTTACACCTGCGATTGTTTGCGATCGAAGGGTGGAAGCAGATATAGAATAATTTACTTTTACCAATTATTATGATCGTATACAGACGTAGAAAAGCCCTCGCGCAACTCTCTTGCTTTATAAGCGATCCATTATGCAACAGGTAACTGTAAGAGGAAGAAATCTGTTTCTGACATACTTGTTAAATATGAATGGAGAAATCCATCATTTAGGGAATTATAACCTCATTAATATTCATTGCTATTCAAAAATAGTGATGCTATAAATGATTTATAACAATATTAAATATTATCGATAGAATATCCAATTGGCATTATATACGAAAAATTTAGAATAGCCAGAGATAACTAAAGAGAGGCAATTTATTTTTATTTGAATGAAATTATAATTTATTTAATGAGACAAAACAGTGAAAGCTCGACTTATAAATATTAGAAACAAATATTATAAAGAATTAATTATCTATAAACATTTTATTTCATGAGAAAGTATCATAAAAGAAAAATGTTTTTAAATTTTCAACAATTGCTCTGGCCATATAATTTTTTCATATTAATTTTTATAACTTGCATACAATTTTCATTAAAAATAATAATTCAGAATATCATTATAAATAATGATATACTACCAGATATAAATTATTTTACTTCGATAAAATAGTTTTGTATACTTTTATTAGGCAAAATTATCTTTAAAAAATGCAAAAAATTTGTTCAAATGGAAGCAAATTATTAAGTTTACTGGACCCCATCGAATATAGTTTATAATATTCTAGAAATGAAAAAAAAAAGTTTTAAAAACGATGAATACATCATGCGATGTTTAGTATTTATTTAAAAACTAAAAAACTTCGAGTGAATAATTTGAAAAGATTTGTATTACCCATCGTAGAATACTTTTCGTTCACTTTCTATCATGCAAAGTGAATATTTTTCTTAATAAAAAATTTTTTTTTAAAGAAATATTGAAAAAATATATTTCAAAGACAGGATAAATAAAAATTTCACAAACTTCGTAGGACAAAGTTGTTTTTAAATCAATTATTCAGTAAAATATCTCGACAATATCAAAACAATTTATTATATTAATGTGGTTGTAAAATCGATGTTCCGTTTATTCTTAAACTGTTGGTTTTAAAATTTTGTTTTAAATTTCTACAATTGCTAAAATGACTGGCAACATGCATACTTTTACATTGAAGATCATTTTAAAAAAATTTATAATTTTCTAAATGTTAATGGCCATGCAAAACGATTAAAATGCTATTTTATTGCTCAATAATCAAAGTATAGAAGATTTTCACTCAATGACTATTTCCAATTCTAATCTATAAGAATTTATTAAGCGTATGAGATATGGTTTAAATAAAATACATTTATGTAGTTAAAATGTTATCTTGTATTTAATTTATCATAGTGTTTCATGAAGGAAAATCACGATTAGTATCGAATTATGTAATTAACACTATTATTGATAACTCGACACAATGATAAGTGACGTGTGACTTGGCGCTCTAATTAAATATTATACAATAATCAATTTAAAAAGGATAGATAAAAAGGATTAAAAAGACTTAACTTATTTTACTGTTATTATATGAATTTACATATTAACGGCATTTATAATTGGGTATGTAATAAAATATAAGTAATCCTAGCTGTTTAGAAAATATAAATTTTACTAAAATATATTCTATAAGTTAGGACTTAAGAAAGTCGAAATGATTTTATTAGAATTTGAAAATATAGTTAGAGTTATTATAAGCTATATTGTTAAACTTAAAAGTTTAACCTTAAATTAAATGACTTTAACAAAAACAAAACAAAAGAAAAATAAATACATAAATATTCGTAAATCTTTCAACTCTATCTAATCTAATTATCTTAAAAAAAAATCAAGTATTAAATTTTTAATTCTATATATATATATATATATATATATATATATAGTTAAACTTAATAGTAAACATATTATTTACTATTAATGGATACTCAACTGTAAACGCGTAGAAGCTTTCTATGTTGAATTATTGATTTTGTGATGACAATAAAGAAATTGACTAAGAGTAGTATAATTAATCTAAATTCAGTTCACTCTTCAATAATTATGAATTTTAAATACGTATTGTAGTAGTTTTATGGAATTTGGAATTAATAGACAGACGTCGAATGACAAGTTGAATAAATAAAAATGTTCGAGACAAAAAAATAAAAGGGACAAAATTTTAAACATATTGACCAATGAACGAATTTGTTAATATAAAAAGCTACGATATGATTTATCTATTAACTTATATATTAATAAACAATTATCTATTCAAGTGCTTAATAAATATGATGCTTTTGGCAATAATATTTGATAGATTTGTTTTAGCCTTAAAGCATGTAAGTAACCGCAATTTTCCCCATTTAACTTTGTCTCAATTTTTCTCAATACAACGAGTTGAATATATAAAACAAATTAGCGTTTGTTTGTAATGTACAATTGGTTTTTTCGTATAAGACAAATGAATATGTATTATACATACGGTAATTATTTCTTGTATTTTTTTTTTTTTTTTTTTTTTTTTTTTTTTATAAAAATCCATTTAAAACGATGACTAATCTTAAAATTACAATGTAATTATAGCGAGAGTCTTGTAACGTTGTCGATCCAACTACGTCAATATTAATTCAATATTTGTATAAGACAGCGACCACTAATAGTTATATTTTGCACGCGTCAAATTTATCATAATAATATTCATTCAATATTAGTGAATGCGATTGAACGATTAAACGCAAAGGAGCTACAACATTCAGAAAGTTCCGTTAAATAACGAGAAACTTAATGTCTTTATAAGATAAAGATTTGCTTGTCTTCGGTACCACTCGTATAGAAAAGTAGACTAACCTTTCAAATATAAAATCAACATAAGCAAATTTAGGTTGCAAATGGTATGGAGAATTTGTTTTGATCATAGTTCAGAAATTCTGAAATCAACGGATAGTGTGCATTTCGAGAGAATAAAACCGGTTGACGATGATGGAATAGAAACATTTGTAACGACTACGACCGCCAAGCTCTCTAGTGGAGAAAAAAGAAAAAGAAAAAAAAAACGGTACTCGCTATCCGCGTCAATTTACTAACCCACATATTAGGGGCCATTGACCATCGACTTTCTGGTTTTTCGAGAACGTTCCGGCAGTATAATGTAACGGTACACGAATGGGCGAAAGGATGCTGGAGATGCACGACAAGCAACACTTTCAAAGTTTAACGACCAGTTCGTTTAGTCACTCAATCCGGATTACGATGCCTCAATAAGCCTAACCAATATCGTATCGACGAGGCTTTTTGTTAAAAGGAATTAGCACTGCGATTTATCTCGTCCTACATGATATTTGGAAATACTACTAGCCGACTATTAAAGTGATTTTAATATGAATAGGCTGAATAAATTTTGCAACAAACAGTGTCTTATCACACTCATTGGCTCAATAATGACTTTAATAAGCTATTGGAAATTTCAGGACTCTCCTTAGGATAATTCATTACGCGGAATTAGACTTCAATTACAATTCCATTACAATTATGAGATACGGTCGATCTCGGGACTTTTTTCAACTAGAAGAAACAAGCACTTAATCCAAATACTTAATCAAGTAAGGAGTTAAGTTAATATACGGAATGAATAATACAGGAGGATAGGCTCGGTATACAACAAACAGAAAAAAAAAATAGTGAGCCGCCATGGGATTGCTTCCGCATGAAAACATTGCTGCATTTGTCTGTAAGTGGGGGATTCCCTTTTCAATTGAGTATTCCTCTTAAGTTCATCCTCCACGTGCAGCACGTATTAAAAAGAGAGGATAGACATTAAGCGTGATTCGTAGAGTCGCATTGAACGTAGGATGTCTTTGTGTACGGAGTCATCCGTTGCAGAGACGGCTTACGAATTATATAAAGTTTTTTCTCTTCGCTACAATAAGATGTCGTCTTGCACATTTTTCTTGCATTGATTTTGCTTAAAGTTCACACACACACACACACACACACACACACACACACACACACACACACACATATATATTTCACAAAAAAAATGGAGACGAGTAAACTATAATATTGTCTTTGAAGGAGGAAAGCAAAGTGTCTTCTCTTTCAACAGAGAGACAGACAGAAAGAGAGAGAGAGAGAGAGAGAGAGAGAGAGAGAGAGAGAAAGAGAGAGAAAAAAAAGTAAAGAAAACCTTTTGATCCATCCAAATGCATTATCTTATCAAATAATTTTACAATGCATATCTTTACATCTACGGTTAGAATATAATAGAATAGTACGACATTGCTGCTGCATACAATTCATTCAATCAATTGTACAAACTTTTTTTTTGTTATAATTGTGATTAAATATCAGTATATTAATCATCGGCAGTAATATTCTACCATTCAATATTCTAAAGAAAATAACGAGCAAGAATAATTATAAGCATAATATGAAAGTAAACGTAGAATAGAATTTTGTCTTTTCAAAATAGCCATTAATAATACATAAATGACTGAAGTTTTAAGTAAAGAGTTTTGTTTAATGTTTTCAGATACGCAAAATGCATGCAGAGCAACGTAAGTTAAGGCCAATCCATGAATTCGCTTCGCTGAAGAAACAAAGTATCGCCGTTGTTTTAGAGTAAGTAAACAATATAAAGTTGAGAAAGATGAAGAAGAAGAAGAAGAAAAAGAAGCAGAGGGGAAAAAAGTCAAATCGTCGAGCCTATTTCACTTAGTTGCAAATACCTCGTGCAAAGCTCCGAGGTGAGTGTAAAAGTGTAAAGAAACCGAAGAAGATCCTCGAGATGCGCGACTGTTTGCTCCGGTCGGAGGCGATTGCGCAAAATGAACAGAGCGCACCTTTTCGATTATTTTTTCATTTTTGCTCTTTCCTTTTTATTCTTTTTTTTTTTTTTTTTTTTTTTTTTTTTTTTTTTTTCTTTCCTTTCACACTCGTAATGGCAAATAATAATGCCCGAAGCCTCGGCTGCTAAGTGCATCATTATGCTTTGACACAATTAAATCCGGATGCGCGGGTAATTTGCAAGGTGCGTAATGTGGGTGATTACACGAGGGACAGAGATGAAGCGACGAGCCACGCCAACCAAATAATGTTTAACATGTGTGACGCGTTCAAGTTGAAGGTCTGCTTTTAGCCATGACGTACGTCGGCATAAAAATGCATATTTTTAATGAAACGTATAAAGAATTATTGTTATTATTATTGTTATTATTATTAATTATTAATTATTAATTATTATTACTATTACTATTGTTCTTATTATCGGTGTCGTTGTTGTTATCGTTATTATAGATGCGGCTACGAGACAAGAACTTAGCCTGTATAATTTACATACGACTTGGCTGTTTCCTTAAAAGTGTGACTCAGGTAAACTGCGAAACTATAATTATTTAGCCGACGTCGAGAAATTTCATGATTACATTTAATAATTATCAAAGCTTATTTTTAAATAATATCATCAAATAAGAAGAAGAAGAAGAAGAAGAAGAAGAAGGAGATGAGTGAAAAAACAACGACATAGATGCCAATGCATGTCGCTCAAGGTACAGTGAGTTTCACTATAATTTTCTAAATCAATAGCTAAACATTAATTATTAAAAGTAAATAAACGCGCAGCCTCGCTATTAGATCACCGCTTCATCCACATCGTAATCCAACCTCAACTACACAAGTTTGCAAATATTGCAAAATGTCGAGTCGACAAGAAACACGTAGTATGCCCATTCGTTAATGGTCGAAGCTACGGGTCCCGGGCGTAACTCCCCGTCCTCCTAGTCCCACATAATCAGGATAATAAAACCGAGTTTGCGAATTTATTTATTTTCCCGCTGGCAACGATTGGCGGGCCCGATCATCTCCTCTCCACTCCCACTACTTTATCACCCCACGACGAATGACATTTGCCCGGATGAGTCTGATGCAGCCAAAGTAATATAACGATCGTGGTGACTTTCGCGATCATTGCCGATTCATGCATACATCTCGAAAAAGAGACTACGCTGATCAATAATGCAGCTGGTGTTCGCGCGCATTGAGCAATAAGCAAGCGCGCGGCTCCGTGTGCGTGTGCGTGGCTGCGTGTAGCCCCAAAGCTTCTTAATATCTCTCTCTCTCTCTCTCTCTCTCTCTCACTCACACATTCTCTTTCTTGCCGATTTGACAAAATCCTCCGTTCGCTCGTCCCGTGGCACGCGTCGCTTCGCCTCCGCCTCCACCCCCGCCGCGGCGGCGGCGGCGTTGCTCTTCACAAGCGCGTCATTAAGGTGCAAGGTTTTTCTTTCAAAATTGTTCAAGGCTCAGGCTCGAGCCACCGTACGTGTTAGCAATGAACATTTTTGCGCTTTCGTCACGGCGCTCTACGAATTTGTTTAGAAAATGCGAGGGTAAGGAGGAAGAGGTGGTGGAGGAGTAGGAGGAGGAGGAGGAGGAGGAGGAGGAGGAGGAGGAGGAGGTGAAGGAGGAGGAGAAGGCGGCGATGGACTCGTTGCAACTTTACGCGGTTTTGGCCTCAGATGATTCGTTTGGTCAGCGATCGATGCGTACGCGCTGACCTCTAGCGTTTCTATAATTATTGGCCCCTCGGATTCTAGTGATTGTAAAATTCCCGATCGCCGAGAATTATGACTTTATTGCCAAACTAGAAAAATTAAAGAACCTGTGAGAACGGCGTCTTGTACAATTGTAAAAGGCTTTACGACTCCAAGTGACAGAATTTGGATTGTGCCGAAGCCGTAGTAGCGTAATAAGATTTTAGTGCTTGATTTTATGGTCTCGGACCTACGAAGAGTCGTTCTCGCCTGTAATTAGATTCTCACTGGTTGGGTGATTTTATTCGTAATAAATTTTTCCGTTACGCATAAAAGTCCGAATTTGCTTTCACCCACTTTTCTCGGAAAACTACCAGTTGCAAACTACTCGACGACAATCTATCCGAGGATAACATAGCTACGGTGCTTAATGACCTTATTGTCGTTGGTTAAATAATGTCTCGCAATTATTGGATTATCACGATAGTAGGAGTAGAAATTTACACGGCCGTACCATTAAAGCCAAAAGAATGCGAATTATCGTTTAAACCATTATTGAGATATCACAAGAAAGTAAATAATTTCTCAATTAATTAAAATTCAATTCTCTATGCGGCCGTAGTTTATGGCTAGCTAAAAGCATTTTCCACTTAACCGCGCGATTTTCATTTACAATTCATTAAATACAAATAAAATATTTTCTAAAGAATGAAGCAAGTATTTATAAAAAAAATGAGCAAGAGAGAGAGAGAGAGAGAGAGAGAAAGAGAGAGATAGATAGAGATTCAAGAGAAGAGAAAGAAGAAAGTGAAAGAGTGATGTAAAGGTAGGTGATATCTGTGTGAGCATTTATTAAACCAATTATTATCGCTTCAATGTATCAATGAGCCAATCTTATTGAAGAACGCATGCCGATCATCGTTAATTAAAAAAAAAAAATTTTAACGATCTGCCGCGGTCCGGTGACGCGTTCGGGCTCGTCGAAATATTCGGAAAATCTAACGAAAACAGCCTCGCCACACCTCCCTGCCTCCCCCATCCCTTCCCAACTCCAACAGTCGATTCAAAATCGATCCCTTTTTTGAGCGAAGCCTTGGAACTTTTCATTCGGCGTGCGCGCGCATCACTCGCCTGCCTTCTAAACATCAAAAAGCGCAAAAAGGAAGAGGAGAAATAACGTGAAAATGAAATTCACGACGACTGCCGTCCAATGTCATTATTGCGCCATCGTTCCATTTTCGATAAACGATGTCTTATTGGGAAGAGACAAACAATCGAAGGAGAGGCGATGTAAGAACGACGAGGAGCTCGTTATCTTGACGAGTGATACGGGCGCGCGCTATCCGAGCGGTTCCGATTGAATAAAAATCTGTGCCGAAACGCTCGCGCGGCGTCCGATAAACCTGCTGACACGTTTCGTCGTCATGGTCGTTGTGTTGTCATTGTTGTCGTTGTGTTGTCGTTGTGTTGTCGTTGTCGTCGTCGTCATCGTTGTTCTCGTCGTCGTCGTCGTCGTCGTCGTCGTCGTCGTCGTCGTCGTCGTCGTCGTCGTCGTCGTCGTCGTCGTCGTCGTCGTCGTCGTCGTCGTCGTCGTCGTCGTCGTCGTCGTCGTCGTCGTCGTCGTCGTCGTCGTCGTCGTCGTCGTCGTCGTCGTCGTCGTCGTCGTCGTCGTCGTCGTCGTCGTCGTCGTCGTCGTCGTCGTCGTCGTCGTCGTCGTCGTCGTCGTCGTCGTCGTCGTCGTCGTCGTCGTCGTCGTCGTCGTCGTCGTCGTCGTCGTCGTCG
Source organism: Ceratosolen solmsi marchali (assembly GCF_000503995.2). Taxonomy (NCBI): domain Eukaryota; kingdom Metazoa; phylum Arthropoda; class Insecta; order Hymenoptera; family Agaonidae; genus Ceratosolen; species Ceratosolen solmsi. The sequence continues at coordinate 837,837 of NW_011948428.1, forward strand.
TCGTCGTCGTCGTCGTCGTCGTCGTCGTCGTCGTCGTCGTCGTCGTCGTCGTCGTCGTCGTCGTCGTCGTCGTCGTCGTCGTCGTCGTCGTCGTCGTCGTCGTCGTCGTCGTCGTCGTCGTCGTCGTCGTCGTCGTCGTCGTCGTCGTCGTCGTCGTCGTCGTCGTCGTCGTCGTCGTCGTCGTCGTCGTCGTCGTCGTCGTCGTCGTCGTCGTCGTCGTCGTCGTCGTCGTCGTCGTCGTCGTCGTCGTCGTCGTCGTCGTCGTCGTCGTCGTCGTCGTCGTCGTCGTCGTCGTCGTCGTCGTCGTCGTCGTCGTCGTCGTCGTCGTCGTTGTCGTCGTCGCCGTAGTCGTAGTAGTCGTCGTCGCTCGGGACGGAGAATAACAATCGCTCGACGTACGGATGACGACGTTAACCAAAGCGATTATAACAGCAGCGACAGCGAGCGTAGTAACAACGCCTTGGGTGAATCCTTCGAATATTTGTGTTTCAGGAGGAAATGTCAATATTTTGGGTGAGCGGCGCGCGGGGATTGGCGCGAGTTTTGCATTATCGGCTTCTCGGCTCGGCCGCCTCGGCTGTGCTCCCACATCGCCGCTTCATTCTTTTCAATGAAATTGTTCGCGCTCGACATCGAACCATACGTGAATATTTATTATGAGACGAGGTTATGCAATGAATTGCGTACCGACAATGAGGTAACTCCGGTCCTCGTAAAAAGCATATTTTTTTAAACATCGATCGTCGGTTGACTCCTATTAAACCAATAAACGTGCGAGGTTTTGCGTCCGATTGGGAAACGCTCGAAGGTAGGCCAACGCCGTCATACCGCCATACCTCATTTTTATTTTACATTATTATTGTTTCTGGCTCCACTGGTTAGTTACCTTTTTTCTCCCTCCTCGACTCCTCCTCCGTCCCCCTACCATCGCCGTCCCATCCGATTCCCAACACACACCACACGCCAACGGGGCTCTCCTTTGAAATGCTAATCTATTTACTCTTGGGAGCGATAAATCACGTAAGGTGACATCGCTTTCAATATTACGCGCGATTACGGCCGTTGGCGTTGTGTTAAATATTTCATGGAACATCAGCAAGTCCTTGTCTTTGGAGTGGCGAACCGAGGTGAAATTTACACTTGGGCCGCGCGTCGAGGATTATCACGGGGCGCGATAGGAAAGTAAGACGCGACATCGGCCTCATTGATAATTTTGTTCGGATTACAATTGGTCGGCAATAGGAGGATCGTGTAACTAAGAGAATGAGGAGGAGGAGGAGGAGAAGGATGGGTGCACGCACGGGCCTGGACTCGAAGGACCAAAAGCCGTGAAGAGTCGTCGAGTTTGCCTCGAGCCCCTTCAATTTCACTAACCTTATTATCAGATCCGTGCACGACTGGCGAGCACTTTCTCCAGCTCCTCTTCGTCCGTCCGTCCGTCCGTCCCTCTCTCGCTCGCTTTCTACGCACTCTCTATCTCTGTCTCTCTCTCTCTCTCTCTCTCTCTCTCTCTCTCTGTATATGTATATATATATATATATATGTGTGTGTGTGTGTGTGTGTGTGTGTGTGTATGAGTGTGCGCGCGCGTGTGCGTATGTACGTGTGCACGTGTGTGCGTGTGTGTGTGTGTGTGTGTAGATAGATATAACTGTTTCTCTTTTCTCTGTCTCTGTTCTGCTGCCAGTGTGTGGCTAGCACTGGTGATGAAGCGAAAATGTCGAGGCAGAGGAAGATCGAGTTGCCGTAAGTGCAACCGACGACGACGAGCAGCTCGTCCGCTCGCGCGCGCTTTTTCGAAAAGACTCGCCACCTGCCTCGACGGGCACCTCGCGCGAGCCTCTCGTCCCCCCCGGGCGGCACATACGCGCCTTCCTCGGGCCGGCGCCACGAAAATCTCAGAGGTGGGGAAGCCTACCGCGCACGAGGGGCGAATGACTCTGTCCTGGTACATAGCTACTTTCCTTTCCAAGGGCAACGCGATCTCGGCTATAGTCTTCCTTCTTCGTGCCATCCTTTCCCTTTGTTTTTTTCTTCTACGTTTTTGTTCCGTTCTTCTAGACTTTTTTCTCTTCTATTTTCTTTTGCGAGTCCTTCTCTACGCGTGACTCGGCTCTTTTATCATTCGGCCTACGAATTTGCAAGTGATTTACATTAGGGAGCTTATCGCAGCGGCACCTCGAACGGTCCACTTTAATACAATGATTTACCGCCTCTTTCAAATTGGACAAGAAGCGTGCAAATGTGATATTTCAAGATTCTATTGTGTATTGTGTATTGTGACTGTCGATCTTACGCGATTATATTTGCCCGTATTTTGCCCGGAAAATGCTTTTACAATTTATGGATTTTTCATTATTAATCGAGGAGTTTGCCGCGCGCATCTTACTTAACTTCCTTAACAATAAATACGTTATTGCCGGCCGATACTATTGATTAAGATTGAACCGCAAAAACTTTATAAACAAATGGACTAGTCGACTTTGTTTACTATTATGCTACTGCAAGGATAAAAGCTATTTTTACGTTGCCGATGAAATGGTTATTTCAAACGATGAAATGAAAAAGTTCAACTAACGAGCCTAACGATTAATAAATAATATAAATTGTCTAATCGAAATTTAATTTCCTATTCCTCATAATGAGCCTAAAAATAAATCTTTCCTCACGAGTACCAAGAATCATACGATCCACTAAGTTTACTAAATAGTACTTTAAATTGAAATCATAAATTATAAAACATCATCCATTTAATAGAAATTCTTTTTAAAAACCGGCTTCGATATCACATTATACTCTTCCGTATATTATTTATTCCCTCGGTATTGATAATTATTATTTCCCATATTGATATGTAGAAACCATCATCTAATCTTTCTTTTATCAGTATTAGAAAAAAAAAATTTATAATTAAATTAAATAAATCACTTTGTATTCAATGTTGAAGCTTCTGTCGTAATCAAAAATTCCTTTGCGTCATCTATTGTAATTTAATGTCGAGCTGCGTTTAAAAAAAATTTCAGTTTTCTCAACATGATTCCATTATTCCAAATAATAAGAAAACTACCGTTTAAAATATATTTGTCGATAATTTCAATTGTAATCGTCTTTACACGCATGCACGCGCACACACACGCACACACACACACGCATATATATATATATATATATATATATATATATATATATATATATATATTGCAAAATAATAAACTTTTTTGAAGAAAAAAAGATCCACATATAATGAATGCCATAATGAATTATGATAAAACAAAAGATTATTTACACACTGTGGATTTGGAAAAGTTTTCCACACCAAGTGTTAAACGAGCATAATTAAAATTTTCAGAAAATTGTATACATGTTGTTTTAGTTGATTTTCAAAACCTTACCAACCTAGAGGAGCACAAAAATTTTCTATTTACAAATATTTAACATAACACCACATATTCTATCGACATTAAGAAAGCACCTGACAATTGTATTTTAATATAATTTGTTACATTATATAAATACATTAAATTTATGTAAAATTAATTATTCGACATTTCTTGAAAAACTTTGTTATTTTCCATAATTATTCTTATTATATTATTCATATGCTAAGTGCGGAACACGTAACATAAAAATCCATTAGCCACATAATTCTATGTAAGTAAAGTGAGGCAAAAAAAAATGGAAAAAAAAAGAAATTTACCACACCATTTATAATTGCCAAATGATAATGTTATTATAACAAATAAATATAAAAGAATTTAAAGCTCGGACCTCATAGACATAAATTTATCTTATTTTAATTAATACACTGACTAATTCAAAAGTGACTCCAGACCAGAAACTTTATATTTCACGTAACTATGACGTACGAACTCGAGGAAATGATATGATTTTTTTGTTTTACAATATGGGATGTCATATTTTTTTTTTTTTTTAAGAGTACATCTTATTTTAATTTATTCTTCTTGCTTTAGTCTTCAAAAATTATTCACGTGAGGAGAAAAAAACTATTTTAAATTATAAATATTTCAATACGGTAAATTTCGTAAACTATGCTCTAACACACCATCAACCTCAAGATATTAAAATTCTTCTTTTTTTTTTTTTTTTTTTCTTGAAAACTTAAAGAAGTATAAAAATTAAGTCTTAGCATAAAAATATATAGACGTTCATTGAAGTATTTCAATACGAAAAACGTAAATATTAATAAGCTAGCCAGTCCTTAAGCATAAACAATGAATTTTTATTTATTATTTTAATAATATTTCAATTATAATATGATTGTTATAATATTATAACAATAATAAGTATATTGGAAATATTTATATATTTATATAGGCAATGAAACTTATTTCAGAAGTAAAATGGGAAATATTTCTAAATAAAAAAAAATTTCTAACAGAAATTAATATCATCAAGGGCAAATTTATTTCTTATTCTATTGAAAAAGATTAAGTAGATTATGATTATTCGATTTTTTAGGAGATGGAACTTGCAAGTGATTCATGTCGACGAATCCTCCATTATGAAATGATTAACCATCACATTTTACATACTAAACTGTTTCTTAGCTATGAAACAATATTTATGCAATGATAAATTAACTATTGCTTTAATTTCCTATTATATATGAAATATTCACGTATGATATCTGAAATGTTCCAATATAATATTATAATTTAATAAGAAAAATTATTTATGATGTTTAATATATATATATATATATATATATATATATATATATATATATATATATATATATATATATATTCAGCTTATCGCTTAAAATAATCTTTCAAACATTACTTGTTCAATCTAACTTGACATTCACCCGATTCTGATAGTTGATCAAATGATTATTATTCCAATGGAAGTTAAAAGTCGATGATTTTTTTTATCTTTTATTTGATTTTTTGATATTATAGGTACCAGCACCAATACATTATACAACACACACACGCACGCATGCGCACACACACACACACACACACACACACACACTCTCTCTCTATATATATATATATATATATATATATATATTGAATTATATAACACGATACAATTGACCCTATAAGTTTTATTGATAAGCTAATTAGAAATCGAACGAATTCACTCGCGTTTATCCTTGTTGCCTTTTTAGTTCTTGCATATATATAGTATTCGGAATTATCTAGCTGACTCAACAGTTCATAAAAATGTTTAAGTTATGTTAGTTTCTGTAATATTAATGCGTATAATTATGATAATAAGAACTATGAGTAATTTCTCGTGTTTAAAATATTTTATGTGAAATGCAAAAAAATAATATCGAAAAAATGAATTTCTTCAATACTTCATATTTCAAAAACCAGTACTTGGTAAAATAATATTGCAATAGTATATTAAACTATTTCCCAATGTAATTGTGAAATAAGATCTTATTTCTTTGTAATTTACGCATGAAATATATAAGATTTGTAAAACATGTAGACATTTTATAGGAATTTTAATGAATATATTATGATACTCGTTAACATTAAAACATTGTTATATATATGTATGTGTGTGCGCGTGCGCGCGCGCGTACGTATGTGCGTATGAATGTGTACGTATGTATACACGTGTATGTTTATAAATATTGACTTCATGACTTTTCGATTTAGCTCAAATATTTTAATTTAATTTAGCTTAAATAACATAATACGTTTATACGGGTTTCATTTTATTTCATCGCTTACATTATATTATTTATATAGGTTAAAGTTTTTTTTATAAGAATGGATCGATTCAAGTTTTGCGTTTTTATGACATCTGTTGTACATTTATACGGTGTTGACGCTGCTGTTCACGTTTTATAAACACAAAAATGCAGTTAAATAATTCAACCTTTAAAATTATCGAGTTAATGTTTCTTTTTAATTTAATATTCTTAGGCACCGAGATTAAATATCTAAACAATGCGAAATAATAGTAAACTTTCTTCAATTAATATAATATATGACAAAGCCTATCCTCGAACCTTATCTGGATTAGGTTTTCTTATAATCAATATAAAAGGAATTTCTTATTGTATAAAAATGCTTTATATACAAACTTCGGAACATACTTATAAATAAAAGTCGTATGATTGAAATTTTAATTAAAAATTATTCATAAAATGAAAAGTTCAGCCGGCACACCTTTGACATTTATATAAAAGCTAATACATTTAAAGATAAAATAAATATATAACTCCTTGACCGTGAGTTTGTTTTCTTGTGTGAAAGAGAACGCATGAAAAGAATGTGACATCACGTGATAAACTGAAATTAGGATGACAGCGCGTCAACAGAAATTTTCCCAAAAGTACAAACAAATTAATGACGGATTCTAATGGCTAGTAATTGTAGCTTTTATAAATTTCGTTAAACGTCTGATTTACTTAAAAGAAATTCGATGATTTATGAAAATGCATTGGATGATATATTTTCTTTAGCTTATTGGCATGTCGTATCGTTAGTGGAATTATCATTATAAGTAAATTTGCCAACACTTTCAAACAATTTTCAATAATCATTAATAACGATAATCATGAAAAATATAATATACAAAATACAATAATAATATATAAAATAAAACTCAAAATATTGCTATATGAATAATTTTTTCTAGTGTTATATAGTTTAAATTTTATCGTCATGTGAAATAAAAATGATTTCGTAATATTTACAATATTTTATTAAATATTATTTTTGCATTATACATGACAATTTTATAAATGTATACCTACAGTCAATGATGCTGTTATCCGAAATAGAATAAAGCCTTACATTATTTAATAATGAAAGATCGTTGATAAGAATATTATAATGAAATGTCATTAATTACAATATTTATAATTAAAATTTTCGATAAAGCACTTATTAATTACATAGCTTCTGCAATTAATACTAATTACAATGGCAAATTATTTTTAATCCAATATCTTAAAAATATATTGGCTGTAAGCGGTAGTCCGAGATAAATAAGTTACAAACTATTTATCATTCTATTAAACATTATAATATGAATAACTATATAAGTATTATTTGATTTTCTTCTAACATTCATCTTGTACTTTATTAATATTATACATTACCTCTTCTATCAATTATATTAATGTAATATTTAATATTATAAAAAAAAACAATGTGTGCTAATGAATACAAGACTCGAACAATTCATTTATCCTTTAAAATATCTCAACAGAATTTCATCTGCCATAACAAATTATATTTACAGATTTGTGCATAGATTTTCATCACTTTTCTGCAGTGATATTACGATGAAAATACTTAAAAGTAATGAGCAGATAATTTTTCAGAAACAACACACTTATTATTATAATAAATTCATACAGCGAACGAAATATAATTCGTGTACTTATATGTTTAAGGAACATAATATAAAATGTTAACAAACTATATAAACTTTTTTCGTTACTACAATTTTTATAATTTACATTTAATTATAGCAATCGTTACTATATTGTTCTATATGGTTCTTTTATGAGTAAAAAATATTTTATTCCAATTAATTTGTATATTATATTATAAATATTGTAATACCTACCTGTTTTTTGTTTCTACAATAATCGTAAATACATTGAAAATTGACAATTCCAATTATATTAGAAAAAATTAACTAAGCAGATGAAATAATATTTTACATGTTCAAAATAACATTTAATTCGTAAAAGATTGTACATGCTTTTTTTTAAACGTTATTAACTTTATAATTAGTTTATAGACATCTACGAGAAAATGTTAAAAAGGTAATTATTAAGTGGACTGTTTTAACATCGGTAGATTTCACATTTTCTTAACTACATTTCCAATTATACAATAGGAAAATTAGAATAATATAATAAAATAACCAATTACAATTAATTATTAGATGCGCAGATATTTTTTTTTTTATCTCAAATTCGTTTATTTGTTAATTTAGTAACTAATGTTAAGTATTTTGAGAAAAAAAATGCTGAAAAATTATTTTAATTTTAGTATGTTTGAAAATTACACGATTTTAATTATTAAAACAGAAAAAAATTATTATGGAACAAAAACCTTGAATACAATCTTATATTTTGTTTAAATTTTTATTTTAATAAAGTAATATTATCGTACTAAAATATGTCCCTTATAATTCTTACAAAAGCATAAAACACAAATTTCTTACTTTTTACTTAAAAGTAGTGTCTATAGTTCTTTTTTTTCTTTATTTACTCATTCTACTTATAAATTTAACAATGGCTAATAAATTTACGGATATTATTCAATTTTATTACTTTACAAGACATTTTTCAAATTTTACAATAATTATTTAAGAATTAAAGCTTTCAACCGAAACATTTAATTACGAAATTGAGCAAAACTTCATAAACTTAAAATAAAAACATGTCCTGTATGTGTAATATTATTGCTAATTGTTATTGCCGTAAAACTTTAACTTATACCAGTTTCGTATTTTAAATTATTCATTACATAGAAAAGGAACTTTTCTTTTACTTATAAGACAAAATTTATGTTAATTATAATAAAAACTTCATAAAAATAACGATTATTTGCATTCGATTCAATAATTCATTAACCTATGGAGGAAATATGATTTAAAAGTATAAGATAAGTTTATCATTATTTTGAAATTTTAACATTTTTTTTTTTTTTTTTTTTTTTTTATACAACCTACGCTAATGTCGTAAAATTTTATTTCATTCGAGATTTCATCTCACTAAATATTTTATTAATGTAAATAATCAATTTTTCTCAATGATGAATCTCCGAAACCGAATTACTCGGCATCCCTATTACATAATCTTACTTACAACAATAAGTATTCGAATTAAGAGGCCCTCGAATTGAAAAATACATATCTAATAGGCTTTCAAAAAGTAAAAGCGTCCATTATAATTGCACTCGGTAAGGAGCATTTCACTACGAAAATTAAGACTTTCAAAATTATTCAGCCGGACAAGCGTAGAGATAAATGTAGGAAAGGTCACTTGAGAGAAGGCACGTGAGCGCTTGCTCGCCGCTTTTCATCATCATCATCATCATCATCATCAACCACATATGAAGAAAGTCCTAGAAGTATATAATAAAAAGTCTGTGCGCATGATTCGCGTCATTTTTTCAAAAAAATTATCGCGAGACGATGCGCTGCGCGACGTTCAATTAACGTTGGCCGAGGTGTGAATATTTCAGTAATGAAATGGGAGATACTCGAAACGCTAATGCCTAGAGGTTCATTTACTCGGCCATTCTTCCAAGTTGTCGGCGATCATTTTTCCTTGCGTTTTTGTTCAACGGTTGCTTATTATTCACGTCTTTTGAACCACACAACCCGTGATTACTAAAATACTTATTTACGAGCATATACACAATTACGATTCAAATGTCGCTTTATCGAGGCATCCTCATTTGGATCTCGACATATATTGTTTATCTAAATCCATTAAGCGTTCTCGTCATTTACCAATAAGTCTTAATAAAACAAATAGCATTTTACATTAGTGGAGAGACTTGTTTTAACGAACAAGAAAACACTTACATAACTGTCGGTTTAGTGAAATAATTTTGGTTTGTAATACGTATGTTCTTGTGAAACACATTAGTTATTATTAAATGCAACTTTTGTGCGTAAGATACTTAAAATTTCTATGAAAGTATTTATTTTTATATAGAGAAACTATTAATGTGAACGTAAATTGATAGATTCAATGAAAATTAAGTAAAATTGAATACAAAATTTAAGTAGAAAATTTAATCCAAAAAATTTAGGACCATTAAATATTGGTAAAAAAAAAATGTATTTTAATCGTTAATTTGTCGAGGTTAAATAATTGTTTTGATATTAACAAAAAGAGATTAAATAATATCTTTTATTTTATGACTAATGATAATAAGAATATATTATTAAATTATCTTAAATAGTTAATCAAAAGGATTTTTACGATGAATTTGAAATAAGGAATATATTCTACATAAATTTAGGTAAAATAAATAGTTCCATTAAATTAAGATATTTCATAAAGATCAGGTATTGTAGGGCTTAGGTTTCAAAAAGAATCTACGTTGTTTGAAAAATGAATTTTTGTAATTAAATATTATGAAAATGAAAGAAGCCAGGAAAGTTGAAAAAGCAAGAAATTTTAAATCCATAAAAAATTCTATTGAATACCATTCAAATAAAATAGACCGTAAAATCTAGAATTATAAAATTATATTTAAACGTACGCGGTTCAATTTTATGGCTTCACTTATTTGGAATGATTCTTGTTGATTCAATTATCTCTATATAAAGCTCAAAAATCAAATAGATTTCAACTTTATAGGGTTATAGGCAAATTGTGCAAATCAATAAATCTGAAAATTAACAACAAATAATGCAATACCCACTGTCTAGATATAATATAATATTGCAGATATATGATGTTTTCTCCTGGCATAATAATCGATTTCTAAATGCAAAAAACTGACAGCTAGCCATGCCGATATTATAAATTAACAATGAACTCTGTAATACAAATATTTATTTACAAACAGTAACATTTTATGACAAAACTGCATTGAAGGTTTTGGATTAAAACAATAATAGGAATAATGAACGATTTCTTTGAAAAGTGTGCTTCGCAAAATTCACAAAACATGTATCGAAAATTGCTAAAGCTGTTACGTATTTGAGAATCTGTACGTTTAATAAATTAAATTTCGGCTTTTATTTATAAGCAAATATTACTTACTAAAAGAATATTTTTGAAAATGGAATTATTTATTTTCAATTGGATTGGAAATTTTCTAATTTTTTGAAAATATTTATAAAAACATTTTAATTCTCAGTTATCACCATTTCATTTCAAATTAATATTTTTCTTCATTTCTTAAATAAAGGAGTGGAAAAACAATTTCATACAAAACTAAAGTTTATTCTTTTATTGTTTATGCCCCAAATAGTAATCGTTGTTACAAAATTTCTTGGGAGATGTTATTCTTATTAACGCCTAACTACTTTTATGGCCCTCTTCTCTATATTCTGATTTATAATTTTTATTCTATTTATAATTTAAATATAGTATATCATAGAGATAATAATGATTAGGAAAATCACTTTATCCCTTAGGCTTCTAAATGCTTATAACCTTTTAATAAGTGAAATTTATAAAAAAAAAATTAAGTACATTTACCATTGTTCAAGTACAGAAAATTCAAACGATTGATACTCAAAAGTATTTGTAACGAAATGAAAGTATATTGTTTTGAATAACTGCAATTGTTGTATTATTCGATCATAATATAAAAATATGCTATAATAATAAAAAAAGAAAATATCAAACCTATTTAGTAAGATCTGTTTCGTCTTGTCTTTTATAATATACAATTCCAGCATCTACTTTAGAAATAAATTAATAGTATTATTTCTTAATTAACATCAGCTTCAATTAATAATCTGTTCAATTAATAATCTGTAGATAATACAGGACAAGCGCAATGCTTAATTAATATAGATAATTAAAATTTAAACTTAATATTATAGATTATTGTTGTTTTACAATTTGCATTTCAAATATTTACATTGGAATATATAATATCATCCTCTGTATAATCTTTATCTCATTTTATTGTTAAATTCACCCTCGCGAACATATAATTAGTAGAATAAAATCATCTACTTGCAAGTTTTTTCAAATTTATGTTCAGGTAGTGAATTTGTTAATTTCATTCGCTTTGGTGAATTGGTGAATTAAGATGTAGCACGATAAGATGAAAAATTTGCTAATTAAGTTCCAAGATATATTATATATTATTTATTCGAGTTTTTCCACTCGATAAAACACGCATATACAAGTTTTAGATTTGAAAAATATATTATAAGCATTTTTCCTCTTAAATCAAGCTCTCGTATAGTAAAAGACAAGTACTGTTGAATACTGAGATATGCGAATTGTCAGCATTGCTGAGCAACAATGCATGCAGGTTACGAAGGAGTAATGTCGAGAATAATGATACACTGAAACGTAAATTTATAAATGGAAAAGCAAATGTTAATATAATATTTTTAAATTTTAATACATGTTCACGTTACAGGGCAAGTAGTTAATGAAATCTACAAAAACGTACAAAAAAATAGCTTGGGGCAGGTTGCAAGCATGGCACGCAATTCCCATTGGAGCACGTGGCCTAGGCTACAGCAGATCGATGCTTTACTTCTTCGGAAATCCCAAAGGTTTGCCAAAACGACGTCGAACTAAAATTTTATCATCCGCCAAGTGCGGAACAAAAGCTAACCGACGATACGAGGGCATGTGAGCAAAAGTGCTAACATCCTCGGTAAGCTACGATATCTGGGTGCAACGAAGACACCCGCTTAAGTCGTCGGCAAATACGCTGTTCATCGAATATACTTGATTAAAACAGTAGGATCCCGACCTTCACCCGGAGGTGAACCGTTCGCGACGGGGTTTAGACGGCTGTGACGGCGACTTGGTGTGTGTAGAGGGGAGGCACAAGCTGCGGCCGCCCAGACAGTCCCTTGGCCATTCTCAGGTTATAGCATGATCCATTAAGGGGGTGGGCGTAGGGGGAGGACCAGTCGCGCTCGAAAACCGCCTCGAGCTGTTGGCGTAGGCTGTTCACGTTCTTGCGGTCTGCGTCCTCGAAGACGAGACCGATTCCTGAAACAAGAGAGTAAAGATGATCCTTGGCGTCACTCGTTTAACTTGGGATTACCGATCGCTCGGAGATTTTACAGGTGAGTGACACTCGAGACCGAGGCCTTATTGCTCGCTTTGTACGGCAAATTGATTTTAATTTTATCTAGGGTGCATTGACGCTCGGTGCGCCTATAACTCGCGATTACGATAAAGAATATATAAATATATATATATATATATATATATATATATATATATATATATATCGTTTCTTCAAATCACCGGATAAAAGTTATGTT
>NW_011948428.1:850788-876071 GCF_000503995.2 Ceratosolen solmsi marchali
AAAGGTAGCTAAGATCATTGATACGAGTATCGAATGATAGAATAATTTACCTAATTGTAAATATCGCTAGTTGAAGAAGTAATCAAAATTTCTAATCATTGAAAACTGGTGTGTTGATATACTATTAATAGAGTTACATATATATATATATATATATATTTGTAATAAACCGCTTATTAATGTTCCAATACGACGATATTTTGTATTTACATACTATAATATCACTCTAGTTTCTGACAATTCAATGTGTTGCCTTTTGAAATTTAAAAAAATGATAAATTATCAAAAATATTGAACGAAATATAGAATAAGAAAGCAAAGTTGAATGGTTATTATCAGCTTGATATATTATTGGAAAGTTAAGACTTGCATTTAATCAGTATTGGCATAAACAAGCTGAAAAAATATTCCTATAGTTTATACATTTTTCGTCTCCACTTCTGAATGAAATATCTATTGAACTGCACAATTAATATGTCAAAATTTATTTAAAAAAATTATAGCCTTATTAAGCAAATTTTGCAAATATTACACTAAATTTGAGGTAATTAATAACAATACACCTGTTTACGCTTAAACATATTACTTATTACATTTAATACTTCCAAAATTATCGATATTTACAAATTTATCACTGAATTATTATTATTATTACAAAAAAATATGCTTCAAAGTTACAATTGAAAATTGTTGTAATCGATGAAATGAATGGAATTAAAGTTAAGATATAATTAGCTCTTCGATTCTTATGATTCGAAACTAAAATTAAAAAACTTTATATATTTATATATAAATGTGTAGAGAATATTAGTAAAACGGTTACGTTAGATCTCAATAGCAAGTACACTCGTGTGTGTCTGGATTATTATTTTTAAAAAGAATGTTATTTAAAAACTGGTGAGAAAAATTCGAATAATTTTTTTCTTCTTTATCTTTTTTGGTTTTTTTCATATTTACACATTATCGATTGAATATTTATAAACGAAGGGACACGAACTCTTTTTTATTTACATATTATAAAAGAGGGTGACGAGTATTATATATTCCATACATTAGCCACAGCAACTATTTGGTAATTCTTAAGACTATCAATGATATAGTTAAACGAGAGTTAAATTGTTTAACGCTTGCGATGCACATAAGGCCGGAAGTAAATTAACTTTATGTTGTATTTTTTCAGAAATTCGGTGATCAAATATACCTCTTTGGTAAAAAATTAGAGACACCATTGCTTAATGTATATATAAATGTGTGCATGTGTGTTACCGGCCATACATACGTCATTCATAGGAATTACTTTGATTCTCTGGATAAGGCTCGGCCTTGGACATCGTACAAATACTTTAATAGTTTTATATCATATTTATTAAACTGAAAATAATAATAAAGAATGCCGAATTCGTTTGATTTCCTTATTTTAATTTTCTATATTCTTTACATTTACACTTTTATTTTCATTATTCCTTATGCTAATTTATTCCATCTTTTAACCATGAAAGAAACACGCATAAAAGTATTGCTTTATCACAATATCTACATATAAAGATATTTGATTATTACTTATATGGAAAATACATAAAAATGAATTATTTTTTTTTTAATTTAAATTGAAAAGAATAATGTTTACTTCCGTGTAGTTTATTTATTATTTTTTTCTAATTCAATCTATTATATTAGTAATTTATTATATATAATTTTTAGTAGAGTAATAACAATGATTAGTAATTTAATGAATTTGACATTAATAAAAGAAATTAAAATATATACTCAATCAAAGAAAAACTTTTAAAAATTGAAATTATTTTTAACTAATGTCAAACATAATTTTTAACGATTCTCAATAGTTAAGCAACGCGATATCTCGAAAATTAATGACTAAATTTTATTTCAAAGTTTTATTTAAATACTTTCTAGAAGGAAACGTAAAGTCTAATTTAATTACTAGCCGAGTTTCTTTTCTTTCTAACTCCTATGTATTAATCAGGCCTAGAAAACTGTTTATCTAAGCAAATATTAAAAACTTATGTAGGAAATAATTTACGTGTAATATTAAAAATTCAAAGAAAAATATGATATTCTGATTAGATATGGCGGTAATATATAGATTAAGATGGAAAAACTTTGTAATAAAGAAGTTTCACTGAACTCAACACCAATTAGTTATTTTACATATTTCAATAATAATAAAATATTACAATTTTATCCTTGGAAATTAATGCATTTTTTCAAATATATTACCATTTTAAATAATTCGGCTAAACACACTTACATACTTATAGCAATATAAAACTTTATAGTACTTAAGAAAACTTATAAATAGTCAGGATAATAAAATAAATAAAACAAAAACTTGAATAACTTGTTTAGGTTTCAAGGAACGTCAAATGTTTATTTATCAGTTCCGTAAGTACATTGATTTTCATAAATGTTTATCAAATGCATTTACATGTATATAAAAGTAATACTAAATTTTAATCAGCGTATTTGCATTGAAATTTGCGGTAGTACACCCGTATTGTATCTTTAATATTGATCGAGCGATAAAATTTGCCGGAATCCCATTATCTTATAATAGTTAACAATTAAGAAAATTACTTGGCCTTATAGAATTACAATAATTTAAACATATAAATCATGTAATATTTAGTAATTTTATTTAACATTAATTTCAATATTATTGTTTAGTTGAAGAATTCTTCACACTTGTGACACAAATTATTAATGGAATTAAAAATATAATAAAATTCCTGCTCATATATTCAAGAATATAGAATGTGTACTTAGTATGAAAATCAACTTGTATACTAATTTCCATGAAAAATTCATGAAGATTCGTTAAATATAATTTTGTAATTAACATTATTTATTCAAACTTTTATAAAATAAGTATCTTACAATTTGAATATTCTGTGGAAACTAAAACTGAAAATATTCAACAAAATTATTTTATTATTAGCTGTTTATCAAATTATTATCATATTAAAAAATAGAGAGCAGCGTATTAAATTGCAACAAAGGAAAATCAATATTTAATTGTGTTCTTTATAAAAATGCATAGACTGATTAATGGCAAATGAATTAAAAATTTTTACAAAAAATTTGTATTAAAATAATTTATCATTACTATTGATTGTTTTTGTTCAATATACTTTTCTTCAATATTTCATGTGAGCTACAATTTTGCTTAACATCACGTCTCATATGATAATTTGTTTACTTCTAAGAAATCATAATTTTGATAATTGCTAATTATCTATGACTATACTTAGTTAAAAATTAAGTAATATATTGAAAAATTTTCAATAAACAAGTAAAACTAAATTAAATAAACAGTTTTATCAATGTTTTCTTTATCGTCAAAAAATGTTATTAAAAAGCGTAAATAATAATTAATCAACAGCTTAATACTTGGAATTATTATTTTACATTATATAAAGATATTAATTACATATGTTATTTAAAGCTTAAGTAATAATAGATTACAAATCATTTAGAGATTTTATAATGAGAATAATTGTGTAAGAATGTAACTGGTTCTTATATGTTTGTTGTGTAAAAATGTATTTAATTTAATCTAAGAGCACCTTTTTATTTTGCAAATAAATTATGACAGTAAAATATAAAATAATTAAAATGATAAAGGTATAAGATTTCAGTAATTAAAAATGTTGATACTAAAATTACTTATATACATAATAAAGCAAAAATGGATGTACGTATTATTCTATAAAAAAAAAAAAGAAAAAAAAAACAAACGAAATGTAATTTAAGTAAAGACTAGATTGAATTAATATATTGGTGCATTAATACAATCATATAAAAAATTTTTTGCAAATTTAATTTTGCATATATTCATAGGGTAATATCTCAAATTAATCATCACCGATGTAATTTATTGATTTTAAAAATATTCATACGATCCCTACAAGTTGGACATTTTTAAAGAATCCGAAAATTCTTTTATAATGAAATTCGAAGCATTTAAGAATACAATATTCTACAATATTTAAATAATAATTTACTAAGAAATTTTTATATTTAGTCATATATTATGAATGTTTAATTAACGATTAAAATTATCTATTCTAAAACCAAAAGTAATTCCACAATCAGTTTCCGATATATTTATGTTAATGCTTTAGAATATTTAAAATTTTATGAAGCCAATCCTGGTTTAAATTTTTTTTCTGTCTAAATGCATATCTCAAACTTAATACTTTGAATGATAATAGAAACGTTTCAATAAAAAAATAAAAATAAAAAAATTTTTTAACATTTAGAATATTAGATTTTAGCTACATAACCTATAGAACAGTGTGCACGCATATGTATTATTCCAAAAATTCGTACATTCGAGTAAGTTAATACATTTATTAAGTACTTGTTACATTTTAAGATTATGAATACACTCTTCTTATCGATATCCATTCAATGAATAATGTAGTTTTTAAATAATGAATTTTTTTTTAATATTTCAGTAAATTGTAGTAGATAAATCAATATTCAAATATTTAATGATGACATGATGTCAAAGTATCTTTATGTATAAATCGCAAATCATTCGGAGTGTGATAAATAAAATAGATCAAACCTTATATATTTAGTCATCATTAGTAATCGAGTCATCAAACTGATTTAAGTAAACAATGGGTAACTAATAGGTCTTACTTGATATGACTTTGCGAATGTACTATCATTTTCAATTGTTATAATATCGTTCAAGTTTGTCATGATTTTATTTCTACTATTATATGTGGGGGGGGGGTACTTTATAATAACATTGTTGTTAACTTTCAGCGAATAACATTAATATTCTAATGAATGTACTATATAGCCGTATATATACTGTATAGTATATTTTTTAAATTAGCATGAAAAAAAAAAAAATACAAACAAAAACAATAATAAAGAAACAATATTTTCTTATTACAATATTAAATGTGAATTGGAATTGCAAGTTTAAATTGCCCAGCATATATATTAAAGAAAATCATTGTCGAGAAAGTACGTTAAAACTTGCTAATCAATCGATTTATAACAAATAAATTAATTTTTTCTGGTAAAAATTAATCTATTTATCATTATTTCGCATATTTATATATAGTAAATACCATTTTATTTCACATTGTGTTTACGTGACAGACTTTTATTATAATTATCTTTCAATTAATTCGAAAAAGTGGACGTGAAACACAAACACACGCACGCACGCACACACGCACGCACACACACACACACACACACACACACACACATATATATAAATATATATTAATTGTAAGTTAATGCTGTCGTAAATTTCAAGTCTTAAAATACATTTGAAACAATTGGAATGCCAATAATCTTAAATTATCAGTTTTATTTTCCTATTATACTTTTGATAGTCAAAGAGTATTTATTCTCATATAATATATGAGGTCGAGTAAACAATGAAAAAAATAGTTACCAGCCGTATTAATGAAATAGTCACCCGACCAATTACTCGTCCCAATATAAGCTGCGACATCCGTCACCATATACTTATTATGGTTAACCCGTCCAAAAGGAATTTTATCCAATTCAGCATTACTAGGCACTACAAATCTTCTCTGAAATATAATGGTAAATGTAATGGTAAATCATCGTAATGTTGAAAATCTACATAAATAGCAAAATTATCGATTCGAAGACAATGAAGAAACTGATATTTATATTCATTGCTGATATAGAGAAAGAATTTTTATTTATTTATTTATTTTTTTTTTTTGTTTTAGTGCGAACCACGTTACCATACTAACCACTTCAATTTTCACTTTACTGTAACTATTAGTTAAATCCTCCAAAGACTTTAAAAAATAATCTTCGGATTTTCTGGAGTGTTTCCACTTTGATATAAGAAGTTTAACGTTGACCTTCCGCTCCAATGCTGCACTTTTTAGCGCATTATCGATAATTGGCCAGTACTTGATTTTCGGAGAGTAAATCGTGAGGGGAAAGTAATCCATTACGGAGATATAAATGAACTTTTCGGCTTTTTCTATGCAGTGTATTAAGCCGTCGATGTCGCTCGTTCGACCTTCCGGTGAAAACAACGGTGGTGAACTCTAAAAGCCAAAATATATATATATATATATATATATATATATATATATATAACGTAGAGTTTATTGGATGAAAAATCAATTGCTTATTAATAAAGTTTGACTTGTGCTGAAAAGCCAAACGAAACAAGAACAAAAAAACTCTTTTAATATAAATAAGTGGCTAAGCACGATTATAGCAATTTGCCACTTCGGATGAATGTACAGAATGTTATTGAATGATGAATAAATAAATAAATAAATAAACAAATAAGTAAATAAGTCAATTGATGAGAATAAATACAGGGTAAATACAGTCCGGATATGAAAATGAAATATTGAAAAATATTAAATGAAAGACTCACGCCAAAGAAGCTTTTGTACTTGTTCCCATCCAAAGTAAAGGCCATGGGACTGTTGAGATTGATTTTAGTCGCGAGAGAATTGGGCCAAGACGGCGGTATTTTGTTGTCCTCGCCTATCGTCCAATAGACCTATATAGCAATAAAAGAAAAACAAAAACAAACAACTTGTGCATCAGCCTCGACAATTAGCATTTCTGCCTGATTTTTGATAATTCTGTTTGAGGATCGAAATGAGCATTGCGCGATACGCGACCGAACGGCACGCAAAACTCCAAACAAAAGAAAAACAATTAAAACAATAGTGATAGATAGCGATGTGACGCTAATGTCACACTCATCACGTACGTCAAAAATCTTGGCGAGATCGCTGGCCATGCAGGAGCAATTAAAGGCGACGAGGCCGAGCTCCTTGACTTGGGTCAAGGACCGCCAGTCCATGTTCGCCGAGCCCACGTAGACATGCGTACGGTCGATCAGCCAGAGCTTCGTGTGGAGAACGCCACCGCCGAGGAGTGCCGCGAAGTTTAGGCTGCGCACCTGCACAATCATGTGGTACGTTCCTTTTACTTACTGCACTCATCCATCTGAGTGAGCCTCAGTCCTTTCGCCCTCCCATCGCTTCAACGTACTTTTTTCCTTTAAACACTCTCGTTTAGATAATTAGACATTGCAAAACGTCGCTGTAATTGTGCATTGTTGGGCCTCGCGCGTTATTTAGCCCTTGTTCTCGCAAATATCGTTGGAGACATATTCCGAGAAATTAGACATTTGCACTGAGGAAGAAAAGTGAGAGTTGTAGGAATAAGAATAGTAGCTTATACGGAAGAAGGAAGAGAAGTGAATAAAAAAAGAAATGAAAACATTGCCAATAGAGTCGAATCGCCATTTGCCACAAACATATATACATTAATACATGTGTACCGTATTGTACTTGGGCGCGTCATTTATCGAATATTCGTACTAAAATATTACGCATTAAAAGAATAATTTGATTCCAAGCCGAGAGTCTAAAAATAAGGCTCTAAAAAAAAAATAAAAAAAAAAAAAAAAAAAAAAAAACTCTAAAAATACGTCTAAAAAACGTAAGGCAGAGTACGAGTTCGGGGACTCACTTGGGCGTTGGCCTTCTTCGCCAAGAACTCCGTGTCGACATTGGGACTTATGTGACTGGGCGCGTTCTGGGCGATCTTCAACGTTATGCCCCTATCCCTACCGGCGTCCACGAGGGCTTGGAATACCTCCTCGCCTTCCAGAGCGCTGTCGTCCGGGTAGACGTCCTCGCGGTTCATCGTCCAATAGAGCGAGGCGATCTCCACGGTATTCCGGGCGGCGGCGATCAAGTCCAGCCACGTGGTGTAGGTACTCCTGTGGATTACGGATCCATTGGGATAGGTCAGCCGTAAGGGTATGGACTCGACCAATGAGAGGCTGCAGTCGCTCATGCAGGCCATTCCGCTCCCATTGTCGAATCCCGTGCCGTTGAGGTTCTGCTTGTCGGGGGCGTGATCGAGCAGCGGCAGCAGGACCACCAGCACTATCAGCACCAGGATGAACGTGATGGGGATGCAACTTGGTTTGCACCACTCCTGGGCGCCCCACCTACCAATGACAACGACAAACTGCGTCATCGTACTTAATCGGGGACCAAGAGTCGACTGGTCGTTCATTTTACGACGATATTTCGGGACTCCCGAGGGACTCCCCCTATCCTAATTATTCATTGGCCGCTTATGTAATTAATGCGAATCGAAGCCAAAGAACCAAGAGGACTATACTCAAGAGGGCTGAGTTGACTTTGGGAGGGCAATTTAAATTCTGGCTAACCTCGCGCTAATACCCCTATGCGACATCCCAAGCCTATGAGAACGACTTGTTAAAACACGGACACCTTGACATTTGCAAAGAAATAAACTAGAATTCGACGTCTATGGTTCATAAGTCTCTAGATCATTACATTTACAAGTATTTAATAGAGATTAAGCGATTGTTACGCTTTGATTGTTTGAAAATGCGATACAGTTTCGGCCTTAACTTTTTAATGAGATGAATCTTTCAGAGTTCGAAACAATACGTTCCATCCTACATTTCATAAACATTCTTCTTTCGAATTTAAATTCAACCGCCTACTTACAATAATATGACGATAGCAATGCTTAATTACAATGTACTTAACTGAGTTATTGCAGCAAAAGCTAATTAGATTTTTTTTTCTTCTACTTACTCCCCTCCGCCCCTATTACTTTAAACTGCATACAAGAAATTTCAACTTTTTGCACTTATTTACCTTGAATATCCGATAATATAATTCAGTAAATGACATTACGAATCTTTCAAGTTCCATTATGTAATTGTAATTTATACAATATTATTCCTGTCCGGACACGGAGGATATAATTATTAAACTAATACGGTCATTAATTAACAGTCTTATTTCTTATTATATAATAACCGATTGTGTCAAATGGTTGTTTTTCTTCTTCTACTGTTAGTGTCGGTCGTGATGAAAAGGGATATAAAATAAATTTTCTTACTATATCTGAATAAACTTTTTAAACTATTACGTGCTTACGTAGCGTAAGTAAAATGTTAATTGTAGGTTCAACTATAAAAGTCCTTGCATAAAGTATTATTTATTGCACATACAATTAAGAAAATATTAATGAGAAAAATTTGCCAAATTCACTGTCCGAATAAATAATGCGCGAACAAATACGTTCATTCCCATGAATTTCATTCCTAGGGTAAAATTGCTATAAAAATATAAAAATAATATTCTAATATTTCTCGAGTGATAGTATTTTACCTTCCATGATTGAGAGGGTCATCGACATCACTTCTCAACATGAACCCCGTTTGGTCCCAAAAGTCAAACTCGTCATCGCAGCCTGGTGAATTTACATCAAGACGAGCATTTTCTGATACAGTCTGTCCATGTAAAGAAAAAAAGAAAAAAGAAGCATTCACATAAATTAATTCCAACTCCAAACTGCGTTTGTAATAAATCTAATAATCAAACCTTCGCGACTTCTACTAGCAAAATCAAAAATTTATGAGACAACATTGTTCATTATCAATGTTACTATATTTACAATGCGACCGTTGTTAATGACGTTATTTAATTTGAAATTTTCACTTGAAAAAATTATGAAAAATATCCATTGTATACGTATACATATGTATTTCTTATAAAAGAAATATAAAAGAAAAAAAATGTTATGAAATATTTTCTTTTTCTTTTTGCATATTGTTTTTAATTTCGATCGCATATTTATTCTTTCTCGTCTCGTTTCATTTTCTCAATCACCCAACGATCAATATTATTTTATTATTTACAAATTTCTTAAATTATACATATATATACTTATAGATAAAATCATTGATACATCTGTTGTCGATTGAAGCAATATGTACATGAAAATTCAATTCGAAAAGCTCGTCCATAAATATTATTTTTCGCTATACGAATGAAAATTATAATGGCGCGATTAATCAACCATTAATTTACAAATTTTAGACAAATGAAAGAAAAAAAACCTTTCAAGAAACCTTTCAATTATAAATGAAATAATTTTCCAATTAATTCCATATAGCTCGTTACTATTGTAATAATAATTTATATATACGTGAGCTTAATTTATTTCTTATAATGCAAGGATATAACGTTAGAAAAATTGATAAGTTGCTGGTATTTAATTCACAGAGAAGGTGTATCTATCTATTAAGGATTGACGGCAATTACTCATTAATGAGTTCTAAAATATAAAAAGTGACATCGGTAGATTACCGACCATATGTCAAAGATCTTTTCTGCTAAATAAATAAGACGTATATTGTTTTGCATAACCAGTTTCGGAAAAAAGTACATATGTATATGTATATATATATATATATATATATATATATATATATATATATATACATATATATGTACGTACTTGAGTCATGTGAATGACTCTGTCGGCGTTTTTTCATCGTCATTACGTCAACCGTACGCCGGAAAAAAAAATCCCTAAATATTATCATAAAATTCCGAATAATAATATAGACGACGCACATGTATATTCATATTGTACTTTAAATTTACGTCTATATTTCTTTCATAAATGATGATTCACATTTTAGAAATGCTACTTCAGTTCTTATGTGATAGAATGTACGTGCCTCGTTATTAATTAATACGATCGTACACCGGAGTACTCAAATAACTTAAAATTGTTGTTATCTACATACGCGTGCGTAATTGCTAATTAAAATGATAGTATATCTGGAAAATGGCAGCCTCATATTGATTGTTAATGGGTTGATAAACAACGAAATTGCTGTTTGCATTACAATGGATATTCATGCTTATTGCTAATAAGCGAACGGTATTTTCCCGATTAGTATTTCATTATTACTCCCTATCCCCCCCCCCTTCTCCTCCTCCCTCCGCCGCCCCCCCTCAATTCGTCCTTTATATAATATACTTTTATGTATAAATCAACGAATCCTCCTACGATATTTAAATATTCTGAAAACTTTGCATAACATGCCCAATGCCCTTTACGCATACACAACCTTTCTACATGCCTTACCTGTCATTTCATATTGCCATGTATGTTTATTGTTTTGTTGTCAAATATTTTTACATTCGCACACCATATCGGACGAGCTGTCCACATCTATGCCATATAATAGTACGTAATATCCAAACAATTTTCAAATATCGACGCAATAATTTCCCTAAAAGCAATCCATTAAAAGCAATAATTTCCCTATCAGTTTCAAATCAAAGCAACGTCAATAACGTTATTATTTTTTATTTTTCAAACATATTTCACAAGCCAAGACACATCTTATAATGTTCACGTCGCTAGTTAATGAAACGAGCGTATTTTTACGTACACGAGTACTAATATTCATGATAAGTTATCAATTATTGAAAATATTAAATAAATATTAACAAGTCACTTTATCAAAGAATTATTTTCATTTTATTAAAAAGTCTTTATTAAAGAGTCTTTGGAAGAAACAAAGCGTAAATAAATAGAATGATAAAAGAGAGATTGTCAGAGACTGGTAAGACAAATGTTTAATAAAAATGTATGTTCTCTCAAATTGAACAATGTAGTTGCAAACAGGAAATAAGCATTAATGTAAACGTCAAGGGGGGACAAATGATACTGAAATATAATAAATATTAGGTGCACGCTATATTCCATGGGCGAGTAAAACATTATACTTATTAGCTTATAAAATACAATAACAAATATAATTAATCATTTTTAATAGCGTTACCAAATTGATTACTTCAACTACGTTTGATGCCATTCTTTTATGACAAGCATCCAATTCTTTAAAGCCATTAATTCATTAAATGTTATAATAATTTTAGCATTTTTATCGAACGCGTACTTGCGTGTGTTTTCTAACCACATTACGTCATTGATCGAATAACATGGTCATATTATAATTTTGCATTTAATTTAATATTCAATTAGTGTGCCAAGTGGTTAGTATATTTATTTTATCTTAAGTACTCTAAATTCCAGCTCTGTTCGTCAGCGCGTTTTGTACATCAATCAACTGGAAAAACAAACATATTTAAGGATAAACAAATAAGAGAAAAAATATGTATAGATATTTGTAAAGTCATGTTAATACGAACTATATTCTTTTAAAAAGCAACATGTTCACCATTCCTAAAATATATTACACAAACATCGTGAGAGAGAGAGAGAGAGAGAGAGAGAGAGAGAGAGAGAGAGAGAGGGACAGACAGAGAGAAAGCGAGAGATAGAGAGAAATATATGCACATGTGTAAACGAAAACTGTTTTATCGACTTATCGACGTTATGGCAGTCAACACCAACGATCCCAGCTACCGACATCTCTGCAAATATCGATCAATTCATTTCCAATTACCGACGTATTCTAGGCTCCACCGATAATTCCAATTCATTCGTGGTATATTGACGATGGGACGGTTTCTGAGTGGGGGGGGGGGAGGAAGAAGTCGCGAAGTATAAGCTACGTAAACAAAAGTAATTTTTTGAATAGAGAGACACGTTGATATTTACATTACGCGTCGATTTTCCATCACTTGCAATATTGGCGCAATAACGGACATTAAGCTAACCTAAAGACTTTCGTACATATTTATGCAAGCAGCACGAGATTTTAAGTGGTGAAAAATGATAAAATTTCTATCACGTAAGTGACTTTGTTACGTAAACCGTTCAATTGTCGTATAATAAAGATATCATAATAAAATATTACGCTTCGGATAATCACAATGTCGCCTAGATTTACGCAAATAACGAACAAAATATCATAATCGCACTTCCTTATCCTTATTCTTATTATTCTTCTTCGGCACACTGAACACCTTTTCCCTCAGCAATGTAAATATCGCCATCTTCGAGTATTCCAAGCCCCGACTATCAAGTTTATACGAATTCGCAACAATTACTGGAATCAAGCCGAATGCGAAATTCGCACACTAGCGGCAAACGCATCACTACTGCTTCAATACTTCTACATCACCCCCCCCCCTCCCCGCCCCTCCAGGCTCGCCCGTTCCACCCATACACGCGCACACGCACGCACGCACGCAAATACCAAAAATACACGCTCAGTGGCGTGCGTGCACGTGCACACGAGTAAACCGATTGAGAACGGAGAGAAGATCAAGGTTATTGTCCTCGCGTGGGGGAGCTTCGGTGTCCGCGACGGTTGTGATAGGTACAGGAAGCCGACGACGAGGATGAGTTATTTGTCTTGGATGCCGCTGGCCTGCATGCACATACGGTATGCAGCAGCTGCTCCCGATGTCCATGCATACGGAGATGAGGGATATCTCATGGTGGCTTCGTCACAATTACCGTAACGTGATCGTCAACTCTTTGCGAATATCCATCAGTCAAACTTGATTTTCGATAGAGAAAATTACTTTCTTCCGTTGCGTAATTCTTCCTCCTGGCTTCCTCCTGGCTTTTTGCCTTCTGATCGTTACGTTTGATTTGGCGCATCCAATTTCCTACTCGTGCTTCGCCAAGCGTCAATTTTAAGAAGATTCGCGACGATATAATATTCATCATTATTCGTAGCTTCAAAGTCAAAGACATTGGCATTTAAAAATGATGAAACATTAATGCAATGAGAAATCATTGGCTTTACAATACTTATATTTATATAACGGAATTTATTTTAATGACAATTTTGAATAAGCCATTTTCATGAAACAAATCTTCTTCCGACCTTAATTTCATTTTTTTTTTTTATAATTTTAATTGTTTTATTTAATTGTTGATCCTATTATTTGATAATGATTGTTCATTCAATTATACTAGATTTATAATGACATTGTAATACTTTGGAGAAATAGGAAGAGAATTTTATTAATTAATAGTCTAAAGATTCTGAATGTAGAATTGATGAAGGATTAATTCCTTCATTAATCGAAGCTCTTATGGTTTATCGATTTTTTAAAAATTAATTTCAACGCTTTAAAAATTAATAACGCTTAATTTACAAAGTATAAATATACATGCTGTCTGCCTGTCTCTCTCTATCTCTCTCTCTCTCTCTCAGTCTGTGACTGTGCGTGTTTGTCTGTTTGCTTGCGCATACATAGCTTTTCAATTATGACAAATATAGATTTTATTGTTTAATCAACAAGAAAAATGTGTGAAAATTAATAAATTGGATTTATAAAATACAATTATAAAAAAAAATTTTTAATTAATATTTAAATACTTTATTTTATAATAGATTCTATATAAATTAATTGATACGTAACTGTAATAATTGAATTTATTAATAATTTATAATATTTTAAACAGATTGAATGAATATTATTATGTATAAGAATATTTATGAATATATAAATAAGAAAATTACATATTCTTTATTCATTATTCAATACAAAAAGCATTAAGGATATTGTAAAAGAAAAAATTTCATTTTAATTATATATTTACCCTACGTAGGTTAGCTAATGGTGGTACATTTTAAAGGAATACTGAAAAATGTATTAAAGAAATAAAAAATTCATTGTCTCTCTATTGAGATACATGATACAGATAAATAAAATATATTACTTTAGACCAACAAAATTTTATTTTTATGAAAAACATAAAATAACTGAATTTTCAAGCATAACGCGTAATATTTATTCCTATTAAGCTTAAAGAATTAAAAATATTTAAGTTGAAGCAGAAATTCTTATAAATATTTTTATTAAAAGTCTCTCCTTTTATTTCTTAAAACTATATTTTCATGCACAATATATATATATATATATATATATATATAGTTATAATTAAACAATATGCAAACAATGATACTTACACTTGTGTCTCGCAAATAATGTCTAATACGCATATATAATATACGTGTTATCAAAATGTCCACAGATACGAAAAGCTTTTTAACACACACGCGCGCGCCACACGTATATATCTATCAATTTCAATAAATATATTAATTACAAATTTTTGTGTATTTTATTCTAACAAATACCCATCGACCATAATTATATAATTTCAAGACTAAAATTGTAATGAAAAAATTAATTATTGGATTTGTTATTGAGTTGCACACACATCAAAGAGATGTGGACGCAAAAAAATTATTTAAACTGTTTAGATGTTAAATTGAATAACTGTAAAACACATTGCACAATGTGTTGATGTTAATAGAGTTCCAGCATCCACGTTGACTAGAATTTTTATAATTTTTCGGAAAGACTTAAGTATTTCCGTAGTACATGGTGATCATGTAGAAGATAATAAAAATATTTTAGTAAATTGACCAAAGGATTTGATGGAGGAATCTGGAATTGAAGGAAAAAATGGTGATGAAACGCTCGATGCATTAATTATCAAGTCAAGAATGAATAATAATTTTCCAACCCAATTGCAACACAATTGCAGTGTAATCTAAATGTCTGTAAGTGAAGGTAAGACGCAAAATTGAATGATAAATTATGATTTTAGATTTGTTGAATTAGACATTTTAAATGTGCCCCATAAGTTCGCTTAAGTAGGAATTATTTTAAAAATAAAAATAATTAAATTTTGTGAAATTGCAACGGGAGTGTTCTTGGTACGACATCGTCGAAAAAACAATAAAGTCGATCGTGTCGGGAAAGGCTTTGTAGCAAGAAAAATCGATAACAAGAATCGCTTTAGTAGAAATTAGTAGGCGCCGATAACAGCGATTTCTGCCTGATTGGTTCGAGAGCCAAGGATTATATAAAAAATCTTTTAAGAATGCTTCTGAAGTCCCAAAGTTTTAATGAAATAGCAGTTGTAAGAATCAGCGACATTTACAGTTAAAAATATGTACAACTGTATCGAAAAGTTAATACGCAGATAGAAAGCTTAGTAAGAGAAAAATAGGAATATTAATAACCATAAATAGCGTGTTGTTAATACCAAGCTTAAAATAAAATTTATTTTTACTTAAAGTAACTGCTAAATAGGAAAAGATTTTTCGGTTCAGATAACGGGAACCGATATTTATTCACATGCAATAATATGATTAAAGCTACGGATTTCGACTACCGTTATATGTATGCACACGCGCGCGCGCGCGCATACACACACACATGTTCAAATAACAAAAAACTGGAATTTCAATATGATAGTTAATCGAAATAAAATGCTAATAATTTAAATACTTAAATATTATGGAAAATAAATTAATCGTCATGGCAATAAGTACTTCAAAAATTTTCAGAAAAATTCAAATATTAAATTTAATTTTATAACACTAATAATTTATGATGAATTCGAATTTTATGTGTGACGAGTTGAAATACCTCATCAAGAAACAACATTTTACTTTCACCGATAGTTTATCAAAGTTTTTCGGTTTTTCAAGAACCAAAATGATTGAAAGCAGAGCAATTAGTGATTGAAACGTAATTAAAATACAATATAAAACAATGCTAGATAGTGATAGAGGTAAAGACGTTATAAATAAGGATTTTGAAGGTTCCTTGAAAGGCAAAGGAATCATATATCTAATGAATATTCGTTATAAGCTGAAATAAAATGATTTTTCGGAGCACGAAATTTATATAACAGCTAACGCACACGATCCACAATTTAATAAAAATCTTATTTTTCTTTATTTTAATGGGTAAGAGAAATGAAAGAAGCAAGATAACATTGTAGAGAAAAATTTTTTAATTGGATGTGTAGATAATTGCAAAGCTTGCTATATTTGTGTATCACATTTATTATTAAGATATATTATTAATCCGTTGTGTATTTTAATTATTTAACAGAAAAAATTATATCGCAATAAGGACAATGTCAATTATCCTAATGAAGAAAAGCATGAAGCAAATAATATCTGATAGTAAAATAATATTTAATAATTGAATAATAGTTTGAAGTAATTTTTATAACATAAAATAAAAAGCCAATAAGAAATGTCAATATTTGTTGATATTTTTTTAAATTGATAAGATAAATTTCGAATCAAGCAATAACAAATTTTCAGTCTAAAATTAAGAATAATTTGCGTGATATAATTATAATCAGATTTACTAACTGATTTTTCACAATTATTCAATTACATACTTAAAAAACTATTATAACTAAATTACGTTGAAGTTGAAGTTATTAGTAGTTTGGAGAAAATTAAAATACGGATATTTGTTGAGAAGCAGATATCAGATCTTTCAAATTTATCGGTAATCGTTGAGTTTATGTTTGGAAATTAAATCCTTATGGCCTGAAGCAATATGAAAGGAAAGAGTTCAATAATCAAGATTGTTTTTAATAAGAAGGTGTTAATGAAATTGAATCGATTAATAATCGATTAATTCTGTGATAGATTTTAAAGAATATTAAAGTTTAGTGTACGTAATTGCATACGTAATGAGTATTTTTATATGAAATAAGTGTTTTTTCATTATTTTTTATTACATATATATATATACATATGCGCGCGCTCTCCTGTCTGCATGTACGTGTATTAAAGAGATAAAATTGTTAAATAACGTAATTGACTGTTTTTACAAAATCTTAACAAATTAATACGGTCTTAAACTAGTACAAAGGATGTTCCATCGAGTATTTCAGTAAGTTAAAATATTAATAGAATTAAATATGAAAATTCTTTTAAGAGTTGAAATTGTCAGATTAAAAATATTAAAGATATACTAGAGGTGTACTTTTATAAATTACAATAATTATATTTAAAGAATTTACATAAATTTATATAATTTTTAGTTAAACTAACTAAGTAGCAAAAATTTGCAATTAATTTAGATTTTTTTTTTCTTATAAAATATTGAAATAATACAGACTGCTAATTAATATAAATTTTAATTAATCATGGATTCAAAGACATTAAACAAGTCAAATAAAAGTGATCGAATATTAAGATATTTTAAAGTTTCTTCAAGTTTAAGTTTATTACTTCAATCATTCTTTTGAATCAATAGTCGTTTAAATTATTTTACATACATCTAAAGCTGAAAATCAATATTTATATATACATGCGTGTATGTATAGGTATAAATGTCCACGTATCGCTGGATAAATGTAAAGTAAGTGTAGTATGTGATAATAATGTATAATCTTACATTGATCTCTGTATATATTATATACAGAGTTTGAAGTTTCGAATGGAGCTTTGGTAAGGTTGAAGAAAGAACATACAATTAAATTGTTCAAATTATTAAAGAAATACAATATAGACGTTATGAAATATATAATTCAAATAGATGAAACGAGTTTTTTGAAAGTAAAAAAGCAATCTCAATACATATATAAAATTATATTAAATTCCAGTAATTCACGTGAATGAAGTTTAATCGATGCAAAATATAATATAAATGGTATGAACGGATTGAAGTTGAGATTCTGTCAAAGACATTGAAGACATCCGAAGCTATATATATTTGCAATAAAGATTAGTTTTTTTAAGTAAGCGTTCTAAGATTTTAATACGTTACATAAACTTTTTTCTGATATAGAATTTTAAGTATTGAGATAATTTGTTTTTCTCTGTAAAAACTTTCTTTTCAAATCCGGGTTTAGGCAATACGATCGATAGGCTCGAGAATCATGCTTGATGATACCTATATATATATAAATGATTTTTCTTGAATATGTAACTTTCGTAGAGTACTTGCTTCAGCCACAAGTGCATGAGTTAGAATAGTATTACTAAGAAAAAATAAATTCAATTTTAAATGTACATTTAAATTATTAATTATTAAAATTTATCTATTAGAATTAAGTAAATAGCGCGACAATCATCAGACTGACATATTTCATTGTTAAAGTTATTCGACGCATAGTATTTTTGTTCTTCGTCATATATTTATAAATGAGAATTAATAATCAATATGTCAACAAAATGATGAAACTTTTATGAAGGGTAATCCGTCGGCCGTACATTAGCGAAGATCGCATAAGAGAAGAGAAACATGCGAAGATACAGCGTCTAGTTCCCTGATATTCATTCCCTGCTATTTCAACTATAAATATAATACTTAGGAAAAACGATTGGCGAACGAAAATTACGACAAAGTTGCTTAAGTAGTTGACAAAGTGAAAAGAAATATTCGTCACGGCACTATAATCCTTGTGTCCTCGGTCTGTAGATATCGTACTTTCCTACGCATAAAGAAAGCTTTATCTTAACAATATACATACGACTACTCTTTATTGTAGTATCTTAATAAGCTTATACGAGTACAAAAAGTCTCGCCTCAAGTAGTTCAAGGGCAGAACTCGATTAATCTAACGTGAATGTCGTTGAGTGCGACGAAACGATCGATTGACGACTACGACGACTACGACGACGACGACTACGACGACGACGACGACGACGACGACGACGACGACGACGCGTTTTAACGAAGCCCAAGCAACTTGCAAGCCCAATGACATTTCCCATGGATCCTCCACACTTTCCAGAGTGATGCATATTTGATGGCATTTCCGGGCTCGTTGCAACGAGTTGAGCAGCAGTGGACGCGATATCGATCGTCCTTAGAAAAACGCAAGCTTGTGAGAAAGCACCATTTCCACGAAAGCACGAGAGTTGCCTTTGGTTTTTAAAACAAGTGCTTGTTTCTGTGCTAAAACGATGCCTTCGATGATAAAAAAAAAAAAAGAAAAAAAAATAGAAGAAGAAAAAAAGAGGCGAATGAATTTTAACGATTTCCTAATGAAAATCAGTACTTTGCTTGTCAATTAGTTTGCGGTGACGATAGGCGAGCGCGTAACAGCAGAATAAGCACAACTCCCCCCCCCCCCCCCCCCCATTTTATTCGACAGATAAGAAAATCGTTCTAAAATGACAATATCAATTTTATTGTTAAAACGAGATTTTATGAGATTTTAGATGGAGATTATCGTATTACCGGCGAATTTCAGTAAAAAAAAATGACTTTAGACGCCTCGAGAGAAGAGAAGAGTCGACTGTCAGAATTTATACTTTGAATGCACCATTGGCTTGATTGGTGTGGTAAAATTTATAAAATACATAGAGGCGTCTCCGTACAAGGTTTGTTTAATTTAGAAATAATCATTAAGCTAGCAATTATTGATATATGCTTATTACTAGATTATAAAAATCAACAGCGCTAGAAAAATTTACTTGCCGCTTTACTTTACTTGAAAATGCAAATGCAGAGATACATTAGACTATTGGTTATTCGAAATAAAAGCATTGCCAACAAAATGTTTACAAAGTCGCACTCCAATATCGGCATTGAAAATTTCAACTTTACGGTTTTCAAACTTATAATATTACACGCTCCTGAGAATTTTGAACAGCATAAGAGTATTTACGAGTACGCTATGACGGATGTTTTATGGTAAAATTATAAAATATTTCAGGTTGGTATAAGTTGCTCGTTCCAGGAAGCATCCGAGTGATTTACAGTATAAAATGTACTGATAATCTATATCAGTCGGTTGAAAAAATTTCTCGTGTTTCGTCCTTTACATTAAAAAATACATCTAATTGTTAAATATTTAGAGAATTTGCTCGGCCAACGACAACGGCAACGGCAAGCCAATCAATTTAATATTTTTAGAACGTGATTATTATGCATCAGGTTCAATTACCTGAAAGTCAAAAGAACCTTGGTATTAAAAGGGAATTTACGCTTAATAATCATAATGAAGTGACGCGTGAGGTAAGTAACATTTTCTTAGCTGATAATGAGAAAGGATGATTCTCGTTAAAATGTCATTGGCTGATAATGATTATTGATATTGGCTCTTTATTATTTTAACACTTTACCAAGCTATCGTATTTATAAGTAACAACAACATAATTATAAAAATAATATCAACCGCGCACAATCGTCTCTTGGTGCGTCGATCGACTAGCATTTAAGGTATCAATGAAACATGTTCGCGAAACTCGGCTCAATGGTCGATTACTACTCGACAAAGAGTAAGTGTTAGCCAAACATTCAAATGATTTCTCGGTTAGAGCCAATTATTTGGTAGCGTACTTGCTACCAAAGTCAGGTATGATTGTTCAAGTATAACTTTCGCACCCTCTTAAGGTCCTCATTAACGAGAATCAGAGTCAACAACGTAGTTCAAATTCTGTTAAATATATATATATATATATATATATATTTAACTAACTTAAGGGCGCTCATTTATGCGTTTCAACGAGACGAGCTTGCAGTGAAGTTATAAAATAAAGAAGAAGAAGAAGAAGAAAACAACAACAAAAATTCCGAAATATTGAAATTTGAATATTTACGTAGTCGATAGTGCCGTAATCGCGGTTGTATTCTTTGCGTATAATAAACGATATCTCGCAAGTTACGTAAACATTTAATAAATCTTCGTCTCTCTTAGATATCCTAGAAGAAGAAGAAGAAGAAGAAGAAGAAGAAGAAGAACCAGTTGCACGGTACGTGAAATTACGGTAAAAAAAAAAAAAAAAAAAAAAAAAAAAAAAAAATTTTCCCCCCCTCTCACCCCTCTACCAAAATATTTCCTTTTGATCAATTTCGTAGAGAGCTAAAGCACATAATTCTCTTACAACTGTATTTTACAGTCCCATTAAGCACCTTTCTTTTGTCCATTGGGAATCGTCACGGGTGCAATAGGCCGAGGCTAGTCGCGTTCACCTTTATTAAATAAAAAGGAATAAGAAGAGAGGCAGCGGCATCAATGGCTCGGGAGCATTCGGACAAAAGCTAGTAGCCGCGCCAATAATGCGTTTTACGTTTTCGCGTGCGGCCGGGCTGTTTCGCAATCTGTCGCCGAGAGCCGATCGACGCCCCGTTTTGCATTTGCTCGCTGCACGCGCGATGCATTGTTAATGAGCCACCCAGATGACTCTGTTCGTGTGCGTGAGAGAGCGGGGGTGGCAGCGGCGGCGGTGGCGACCGCGGCAGCAGTCACCAGCGAAAGGGAGAAAGAACGAGCGGGCGAGAGATAAAAGCTCCGTGGGTTGAGGGACGTCGGGGAGTCGAGAGAGGGAGAGGGAGCGCAATTATCATGATTAAGCAAATTACGCAAGGGCGAAAGTTCCCTCGACCGCCAACACTTTTTCCCCTGCTCCGTTACACTAGCCAAGCCAAGTCTATTTTTCTGACCTCTCACTCGAGAGCGCTCCAAACCAACAAAAATATATACACTCCGTTTCTATTATATGCCGCGGAATAATAGAATTTTTCTCCATCACCCTACTTGGCGCTCTGTGTTCATGACTTATTGGTAATAGCGAAGGTTACAACGAAGCTTGATTATATATATATATATATATATATATATTTTTTTTTTTATTTTTTTTTGTTTATTTTTGTTTTTTGTTTTTGTTTTTTACAGCTTTATTTGTCGAAACGGGCCGATTCACTCGCCAATAATTTACCAAATAAGCGAGAAGCCGAAGATTAGATTTTGTACGCGGATTTTGCGGGGCTTTCATGTTTTGCAAGTGTCCAGAAATCGATGATAATAATTGTAATGAACGAGTAGGTAAAATATTAAAAATTTTTATCGATTATTATTTCGTTAATTGTAGCTTTCAATAAGCTGTACCTTGGCCAAACGTATGTGTTTATTGTTAAAGTCCAGAGGTGATGTCTAATTAATTATAGAAGCGTCTCAACATCACTGTTTACACATTCGATCGTCCAAGTATTGATCACATTAAACTTACGAGCACGTGCCCTCATACTAAAATTAAATAGCCTTTTATTAAAAAATATGCATAATTGATTTTCAAGCGTCTAATTAATTATACATACGCAAAATTAATCTATTCTGCTCGGTTCAGTTCATTAATTGTATTCACTCCGTAATAAATATTATGTTCTGTAATGAAAATGAAAAATAAAGCTGAGCGAAAATGATGAGATATTATTTGTTTATGATATTTTGTGCGTACGAGGGATGGAAGATTTGCTGCTTTTGCTACTATTTATATCGCATAGTTATGTTCAAAAGACAAAAACAACAAAAAAAAAAAAAAGAAAGAAAATAACGAAATAAGTGAGGCGCAGTAGAGAATACACAGTAAGCATATAAAGTAATCTTCAACCAATTTGGTATAAAAATAAACTATTTACGCATACTTTCATCGATGCTCCACAAGATTTACATTGGATATTAATCTTTCAACAGCCGCAATTCGAAACTTATTTTTGAGTTAAAAAACTTTTCTTACGATCAAAATTTCAACCAATCAAGCTAAAACTTTCCACACAAATTCCCAACGTATTATCCAACTTTTGAGTATTCTTTTTTTAGATTAAATATTTCGTTGCGATTCTCTTCTTGCCCAAACAAACCTTCAAGTTTTTATTAAAATTTTACACTCGATACATAGGGCACACAAATGGCCAACAAAGAAAAACTTAGATTCTTCCATTAATTTTTTTATTTTTTATTTCTTTTTTTTTTTTTATTTTTTTTATTTTTTTTTTTTTTTTTTTTTTTAATAATTTATTAACTCAAAATTTGAAATAATATTTCCAACTAAATTATTGATGAATAAATGATACCCATTGTTGATAAATATCATAAATTAAATCACGTTCCAATGAGTGCAGAATCGGTCTTTTCCGTCAAACATTGTGGCGTACGAAAACATTATTTTAAAATGTATAGAAAAATTCTGAATATTAAGATTTATTTATTTATTTATTTATTTTTTTTTTTTTTTGTTATAAATAAAATATAGGTACGCATAAATACTCCAGTTTTTCAGATTTATAAACGGCGAAAGAATAAAATTTTATCGTAAATTTTTTTATTCATCATATTCAGCCAACACTCGCAATTTTTAATTTTAAAATTATTCTCCTCGAAATCAACAAACGCTTCAAACTATCTAAATACAATTATTTTCATATCACTATCACATATATATTTCATCTTTTATTTAAGAATAATCTCGAAAGCGCGATAAATCCTATTGAATTATCGAGTCACGGATTCTGGAATTGCGCTCAGTACTTATTTGAAAATCCAAATGACGTGCTCAATTCCAAAAATACCTGTTTTCTCTTTCTTTCTTTTTTTTTTTTTTTTTTTTTTTTTTTTTTTTTTTTGTAATTACACTTTTTCTTCTCCATTTCTTTCCTTAAGTATTACCATTGCTAAACTATCTAACTAATTTTCACAAGATTAGTAGATGAAAAATACGGCTAATATATAGATTATGCTATTACGTTGCTCGATCATCAAATCGTTGAAAACTGGCCGCTAATTAATCATTTCCGAGTAACTAAAAGTAGAAGATAAAAAAACCTCTCTACTTCCTCTTCATAATTTTCTTCAGAATAGTCTTCCAACTATTTCCCATTTCAAATCTATTCTTTTCTTTTCAATCTATAGTCGTCCAATCGCTCAAGTTTCTCGAAAATACGTTCCAAAACTTTTTCCCGATGATTATTAATTACACGGTCTCGAATAAACATTTCAACATCCTAATGGTACATTTACGATGGATTAATGAAATTTCCGTTGAAAGCCGAAGATCTCCGTACTCGGAATATAATGAAACGTTCAACGTTACGTCAAACCTATTTTTAGAATATCGTCATAACGTTAAAGCTCGCGTCCCGGGTTTGTATTAATCGATAGCAGCCTTCTAAACTCTCCTCACCTACAATTTCTCCGCGGTCCATCGCGTCCTTATCGCACTGAAGAAAAAAAAATTATACAAGTCCATCGCTCTATTAATCAGCAGCCGAGCAATCCTCGGCAACTCTTCACATCGCAAATGAAAAGCAGGACCGCGGTGCTGGTAGGAGGTGCCGTGACGTCATTTTCGTCCCGTGGGACGCGTAGTCTCCTGCCCGTGCTCTTGTCGGCCACGACGCGTGAACGAAAGGATTTAGCGTTGGCAAGATTGACCGTTACGTCCATTAAGAATCGCGGCGAAAGCGGAGGATGAAAAAGTCGCGGCTTGCCGGCAACCCCGTCGGTTGTTCGGCAAATTGCGTGGGCGCGTTTGCGGTTAAGAGGACACGCGTTGGAGTCCTGTAAGCCCAATGGCCTGTAATCGCATTGATTTGGCGTATCTCCGCGCCGGCGCTTCATAAATATGTAACCGTGAATTTGCTGGCGATGGCGCGGATTTGCCGATATGATTTTTCATGCGACTCGTGAGAAAGTTTTACAAGGCACTTTGTACTTACAAAGCGGGGAATAATAAATCGATTTAGCCGACTAGTCCTGATCATCCTTGCCGCTTACCTCGGCACGTCTCGGCGCCTCGGTCCTGGAATAACATTTGTTTCGTCGCTGAAAACCGAGCACTCGCAAGGAGATCGTGAACGCCGAGTCGGATGCATACACACGCGCGCGCGCGCGCGCACGAACACACACACACACACACACACACATCTGCGCCGAAATAATGT
>NW_011948428.1:876081-878455 GCF_000503995.2 Ceratosolen solmsi marchali
AGCGTAATTGTTATTAACTGATTGTGGTATATTAATGCCGGACTCGGCGGTTCTATCGACGCTAGGACAACTTCTTATAGATGACGGCCGTGCGTTAAACGACAAAGAGGGAAAAATGGAGAAGTTAGCCATAATGGGAGTATGGTAATTGTATTTGCATCTGCATATGATAATTGAATTAATTTTAACAATAATTAACAGTAAAGTAGCTTGCATTTATTTACTAAAGCATAGGTTGAATTATTAATATGCTGCTTATTCTTCATGTAGGTGATAACTGGGCATATTATTACATAAAATATAATTAAACGCTTGGGAAGAGAAGAGAGTACACGGTGCGAAGGCAATTTTAAAATTAATTTTCCAAACGGTTTTGAGTATTATTAGAAGGCATTCGCCATTGTGTCATTCTATTATTATAAAATGTCTAACGTCTAAAAACAATTATACAAATAAAACAAAAATAATAATAACAATAATAATAAAAAAAAGCTCAATGATTCAATCAGGATATGCGACTTTAAGTAAATAATGCTTTTCAAAAAGGACGATAAACACTTTGCAAAATGCAATAATCTCTCGTCATTACTGAACAATCGAAAGAATTGACGTGAAAAAAAAGTCGAGCGAGCGACCATCCCTCGCTCAGCCCTGAAAAATTCTGTAATATAACGAGTCGCCGGAATCAAATAACAATGATGTGTGTTTGGGCGGGGCGAAGAGGGACGGTGTGTGTTGAAGCCGTAGCAAATTGGTGTCGGGACGTGGAAGTGTCTCCTGTCCCCGGCCATCCCGATGGATTTCATAATAGTAGGCTCGAGTGTTGCCGCTGAGCCCTCTCCGCGCCTCGGGTGCCAATCGTAAACCGAACAGACGACAATTGTCTCGGAATCAAGCACTCTCGATGCACCTTTGATGGATGGAAGATGACGCTTTCTGAGCTCACGAGCCCCAAAATGAACAAATGACAGTCCGGTGATGTTAAATTGTTCATTGTTGGTAAGCGCAGCCGATTATTTTCGTTAGATTGGTTCGATTAGAGTAAGGTTGGACATTTGTTCGGGCTTAGACGTTAAAAGCGCGATATTTATAGATTGCCGACTTTACTTTAAGAACATTAATAATTGAAGTGAGGTGCGGATCAATAGAAAACTGATGTATTAGTAAGTTATTGCTAGTTGGTATTAGGAGTGATTGAAATGATTGTAAATGATAAGTGCATTGTGATTGCGACAGAAGGTCGAGCATTAGTGGAAATTAGCAGATATTTATATTACTCGAATACGTTATCTCTTGATAAAATAGTGCTAAAAAATAAATAAATAAATACATAAATATAAAATCAGCTGTAATAAAGTTAGTATTTTTATCGAATTTGTTTTGTGGAGCTGAAAAAAAATTTCGGAAATTAGTTGGAAGTAAGAGAATCGATTTTACTTCGTGACGTTAATCTATTATAATTTAGTTGAAAAATTTTTCTTATTCCATCCGAAATTTATTTATAAAGTCCATTGTTGCATATTGTCGGCGTATAATCACATAACAATATATTAAGTCGTGATAAAATCACACGTGCACGCACGCCCATTTTTTACAAATTTTTATATTTTAATCTTGAAATGTATTAATTTCTTTTTTCTTTTTTTTTTTTTTTTCTTTTTAAATTAGATTCCGATGAAAACGTAGTGATATTTATATTACTACAGTTTATCACTTTAAAATGTTTAAAGCATAGATAATTATGATCGTTGGAAATTAGAAATATAAATAAATAATGCCCTTACAAAAATGTATTGTAAAATTGCATAATTATGGGATTGAAGAGAAAAAACATTAAAATTAGAATAGATTAAAATGCATAGAATTGGCATCATAGGATAAATTAAACGATTCGAAGGACCAACAGATTTTATAATAAATAATTTCTACTTATTAAAGAAGTACATACCTATTAAAAATAAGGTGCTCTCTCTCTATCTATCTATCTCTCTCACTCACTCAATATATATATATATATATATATCTCTGTGTGTGTGTGTGTGTGTGTGTAAGTGTGTGTAAGTGTGTGTGTGCGAGTGTGTGTGTGTGTGTGTGTGAGTGTGTGCATGCGCGCGCGGGCGTATATATGTATATGAGAATGAACTCAATTTTGCATTTAAATATAGTTGCTCCATTAAATTACTTCGATTTGAAAAGTGATGTATCAATGTCGAATCGTCGGGTATGCGCTCATACGGGATGCATGTATACAAGATGGAATAACTGGAGACTTGGAAATGACAGTAAACATTTTGTTTGCTTATCGATCGACTTTGGGGATTCCATTTTCTACATCTCTCCCCTCCTTCGCTCTCTCACTCGTTCACTCCCCTCC
>NW_011948428.1:879014-881827 GCF_000503995.2 Ceratosolen solmsi marchali
CCCTCGTTCCCTCCGACCCACCCGCCCACCCCATCCCGATTCTCATTCCTCTCTTTCCCAACTAGCTTTTCTCCGCAATCTCTCTCTCTCTCTCTCTCTCTCTCTCTCTCTCTCTCTCTCATTATGTGCACGTGTATGTATGTATGTATGTATGTATATCTCCTTGACTTTTTTCTTTGAAGAGCGGGCCGGTGCAAATATTTGACTGACAAAATTAAAGCAGAAACGGACTGACGATGTTGTCTCACCTGCGGACTTTCAGTGGTGCCGCCTATAGGTCCAACCATAATACGTCATTCGCGAAAAAAACCTATGCAAAGTCCTTCTTTTTGGAGGTCGCTGACTCCCGCGATGCATATTTACTTTGCAGTTTTTATGGCAAATATAACCGTTCCATTCATCGGAATATCAAGAGTAAATTTTGTATTACGTAAATGTAAGAATTGCTCGTGAGAATTGATGAGCAACTTCCTAAAACATATTTTATTCGGGATTAATAATTTCAATTGCGTTGTTTCTAATGCGTATTACGCAAACGCGCGCGCGCGCACGCACGCACATGCACACAAGCACATTCTTGCCAATTGGATTTAATTTCATCAAACGTTCTAGAAATATCACGTTCAGAAAATAAATTTGAAAAATACATACCGAATATAATGTCCGTATTTACGCACACATTTATCGTGTATATTTAATCAATTATCTTAAACATATTATAAAATACAAAGAAAATTGTCCCAATAATTCTTAAATATGCTAAACGTGATAAGTCGATAGGCGACATGTATCAACAATATTCAATTAACTTGCAGCATCGAACGTACAACCGGGAAATTAGAACACAAATTCTGTTTGGAGTATCTGTAGAATAAGAGAAAAAGAAGAAAAAAATTGACCAATGAAAGCTCTTGGAGTAAGGCACATTACGATTTTCCCTGTTTCAAAACGTATTTCAATTATGTTAGCTGCAGAAGCGACTTTTCCTCATTAGTCAATCAAAATGATGAAATGTAATGAAAATCTCGTTTACTTTTTAAGAATTTCATTAATGAGCTATAATATATGATGGCTTAATTTTCATATTTCAAAGATTCAGATTGTCTAATGAAATTAATTATATGAACAGATACGGTGATAATCTTTGTGAATTATGCCTACTCCGATAAACGTTGTAGCACCATAGTTATATACTATTAACGAAGCAAGTGTTTGTTATTATCATACAATATACAAGAAAGAAGAATGAAAATTATTGAATAAGCTAAGCATAGTATCAGTAGTAATGTTTACTAAGTACGGTCATCGTTTTTTTTTTTTTTTTTTTTTTTTTTTTTTTTTTTTTTTTTTTTTTTTTTTTTTATTAGCATAAGCAATTTTATAAGCGTGTTGTTCTGGTTCGTATTGCATGATTTTTGGTACGTAGTTGCAAGAAAAACATTATATTTAATGTAATATTTGCAAAACTACTACCACTACTACCACTACTACCACTACTACCACTACTACCGCTACTACCACTACAATAAGAAGCATACTTTATATGAAAATTTAATCACATGAGAATCACATGCATTACTATTCTGATAGTAGTGTTGCATAATTTCATTATAATATTAATCATAATCGTATATAAAAATAATAATAATAATAATAATAATAATAATAATAATAATAACAAGGTAGTGCATTTACCAGATTATATGAAATGACCTCTGGAGTTGCTTTCATTATATTAAATTGTTTATTGAATGTGAAAACTTTTGGCTAATCTATGTACGAATGTTAATGTATACGCGGATCTTTTAAATTCACCAAATGCATCAGTATATTACAATGTGACAAACAAATATAATTTGTAATCTTACAGTTTTCCTAATGCCCTTAAGCTCATTGGCTCAAGC
This sequence comes from Ceratosolen solmsi marchali, assembly GCF_000503995.2. Taxonomy (NCBI): domain Eukaryota; kingdom Metazoa; phylum Arthropoda; class Insecta; order Hymenoptera; family Agaonidae; genus Ceratosolen; species Ceratosolen solmsi. The sequence goes on from NW_011948428.1 coordinate 880,919, forward strand.
AATCGTATATCATTTAATTATCGTTTAATCCTCCAAATAACTAGCATCTTGAATTGTTCATCATTGAGTATTTGAATAGAGAGAGAGAGAGAGAGAGAGAGAGACAGAGAGAGAGAGAGAGAGAAAACACGTAAAAGAATTGAGTGTCATAAAATTGTACGAAACGAATTCCAAAGTGATTGCTAAAAATTTGGAAATATTTCAGAATTGAATAAAAAGTATTGACGAAGGTGTTGTAGGAATGTAAAAGTTGTTAAGCTACATAATAATTAAATGTCGGTGCATTTTATGTGAAACTAATACATTGATAGAACATTTCGTGGGCCATTAGGGAGCAACGAAATACTACCATCTACGCAATTTATGATACATTAATGATATTAAGGAAGAAAGTACTTATTGAGATTCCATTGGATTAATATAGCAAATCTCCTATTAGAATGGAAGTACTGATTTTTCTTAAGTGAAAGCCTAGGCTGATGGCATTATCCATTCGACACGCTATGTTGCGTCAAATATAAATATACGGCAAGGCCATTGAAAATAGGACCGTACAATGTCAAGATTTTCTCTTGTGCAAACGGCACAAAAGCAGCGCGATGAATATGCCGAGCGAGCGTACTCATCCCGCAATAAAAGGAAAAAATATAAAAAAAATTGTTATTCATTCGGTGTGTCGCTCATCAGCATATAAACGCGCTCTCGCTAAATTCTATTTCGACCGGGAGGGCATTAAGAGTCGCGCATTTAGAAGTTCGCTCTATGAAACTGGAACAAATATCGCGCATCACAACTGCCATTAACGTCCATAACGAATTCAAGGAAAGTTGTTGGCGGTATCTCGAGCGATTCAGGAGTCATTTCTGCATGCTCTCTTCCTCTCTCTCTCTCTCTCTCTCTCTCTCTCTC
>NW_011948428.1:881925-889626 GCF_000503995.2 Ceratosolen solmsi marchali
TCTCTCATTCGAACCATCTCTATATTTATTTCTCTTTCGTAAGAGCGAGACATTCTTACTGCCGGATATGACTATTCCAAGTTGGGTTAATAGATATTTTAGTTTTCAAGTAGTCGTCGACGGTTAAATAATTTTCTATTACTTTGAGCAAATTTACTCTGGTGCCAATGCAAAAGTGAACTTCAATGATAAGAATCTGGTACTCCAATGAACAATGTTTTTAATTTACCCTCTCGATTATTACGTTAATTATCATTGTGATGGATATTTATATAAAAAATAAAACAAAAACAAAACAAAAAAAACAAAAAAAAAAACAAATTTATATAAATATTTATAATGGTAATTCAAATTAAAATAAACAAAATTTGACAATAATATATGTTACAAATAAGATTGTAATAAATTTGTAATTTACGATCTTTTGTTAGATCTTGTTAGTATTAATTATGATTGATATCGAGAGAAAATTAAATATGTGTAACGTTTACAAATATTGCCTCTGATTTTTGAATTATCAAATATTATAATAGAAAATTTAATAATCCAATTTCTAATTTAATTGCTAACAATATGATATTAATGTTAACTAAAACTTTCAATTTCTCTTATCCATTACACGAAATTTATTTATGATAATTGAAACGTTTAAAACGTTTGAATTAATTGAAAATTGTATAAATATTTTCTGTCCATTTAAATTCACATATTATTCCCTTCATATTTTTAACAAAAGATTTTCATAATATCCAAGCTTCATCCACTATTTGCCAAATTCATTTTTTTCATAATAATATTAATGACTTGTACACGATCAAGCAAACTTGAAATCCGCCCTTGCATGGCTCGAATTAATGAGGAAAGTCGAGTGACTTCTCTATTGCTTTCTCATACTTTCATATTTTGCCTTACGATTAATATTAATTGCGTTTTTATATGTGTATACTTTAATACGATTTCCATTACTATTGTAACGAGAGCAACTATCACAATCTGAAACTTAATAAAACATTTTAATTAGCAAATTAAATAAATAATAGATTAAATTCCTTTTTTTAATTACTCGTCTTCGTAATTACTACTTAAACTACGAAAGTTTGTAGATTTTAATTTCATCATCACACGAATGAAAAATACTACTACTACTACTACTACTATTCTCACTAAGCTGTCGAATGTGACTCTTATTACGTCTCGGACATAAAACCTACATCCAATCTCAACCTGTTAACTTGTTAATTAAAAATATTCAAATTAACATTAATAGAAGCATGTAGACCAAATTGTTAACCATAACGTTATGTTGTTCTGCCATTTTTTTTTTTTTGGTTTTTTTTTTGTTTTTTTTTTGTTTTTTTTTGTTTTGTTTTATAGATGTAACTGACTTTCTAATAGTAACGCATTAGAAGAAAAATTATCGAATTTGTCTTCGATATAAATACGTCATCGATACAACGCGACTGTAAAAACTAGAAGAAAAATTAGAGGGTCGTAAATTTTTGTTCCCCACTCTCTATCCTCATATTGTTATCATATTTTGTCATTGTGATTTAAGTGGGCTGACAGGCCGTGATATATATTGTCTATCCTCGACCGAAAGGAGCACGAAATTCTCAGCCAAGTTCCAAATGGGACGTGGTATGGTGCGACGTTACTTCCTACGCGAATATGCAAGTGCATGCTCAAAGTGCCGGTAAGTGTAATAATAATGCATCGATATATTGCACATTGCACTTACTTGCGCAAATATCTCAAAATATATGCTCGACTGCTGATTAGTTTTAAAATGCTTGTTTCCCTAACTACGGATCTTCAACTCCAATATTTTCTATTACTATTAGATTAATAGGTAACTCTGACGAGTGTGTGTACTCTACATATCCAAATATCCAATAACCCGCTTTACGTATATATATATATATATATATATATATATATATATATATCAGCATTGTTAATTTCCAGGAATTCAATAGGAACTTTCATTTAAGTTGAAAAACTGTATTGTACAATTTTATCAATTAATTGGCACATATTAACGAAATTTACTTAAAAAACAATATATATATATATATATATATATATAGATGTGTAAGATTTTGCAAATTTACGCAACTTTTGGCAGAGAATCGGTGCAAATTTTTTATAGATAGACATCGACTTTCGAGTTTTATTTCAGAGTTGTTTTGAAAGAGAGATCGATGCCTTTGTTTCCCTATCACTTTAAATGCAGATTTTCTTCGCAAGACTATTGGAGAATAAAATCACAACGATTTAAATATTACAACGTGTTAACCAAATTTATCTTCAAATTATCAATCTGAAGAAAAAAAAAACAGTAAAAAAAAAACTTAAAAATTCAACCCATAAATTCCATGAAAGATAATTACATCAGCTTGGGCATTGAAATATAAGCAAAATTATTGCTTTTATTCTTTTAAATTATGTTAACTGGTACAAATTAGTTGTACAAATTAAATAATTAACATTAACTCTACATTTAAATTATTACAATACAACGGTTCTATTAAATTTACATTATAAAAACTAAATAATCGAAATTTTACATAATTAATGGTATGATTATTTTCTATATTTACAATATATGATATACGCATATCATTTTATTATATTATAGATTTCTTGAATGTTTTAATAAAATTATCGGCTCAAAGTTTCAGAACTATATTTTTCACATTGTATAGTATTAATAAATGTTTGTTTATTATTACCTCAAAGTGTCTACGAGCTCAGTAATTAAAGAATATTTAATTAAAATATGTAATATAAATTTAAAAATTTTATATTCCTATTTATTTTCAAGATTATTAATGTAAGGATGAAAAAATCTCCAAAAAATCTTGTAATTAAGGTCTTTCTATATTGAAACAGATTATTTAAGGAGATACTGAATAATTTTCAATTTCTATATTTTCATAAAACGCATTAAATGATTTAATACTCAGAGGAGATATTTTACGTACAGATTGCGCGTGTATTGATTACAATGTATAATAACAAAATCCAATCACTAAAAAGACCATCGGATCCGGCGTTGATAAAAACAATTTATTATTTTCCAAATAATCCTCAATATCACCGAGTATTATTGAAAATGTGCGAACGACTCTTTGCTTTCTAACAACGCGTTTCTATAATGGTAAATCGTCCAAGTTCAATTGCTGTCCGACTCCATCACTTTAAATCTCCTTCCTCAAATTTTGACGTAAGCCCGAGCGTGCAAAATTCGGATTTTTTTTTATTTTTTATTTTTTTTTTTTTTTTTTTTTTTTTTTTTTTTTTTTTTATTCATTAAAAGCAACGAATACAAGCAAACGGTTGCAGAAAAAAACAACATAACTCTATCGAATTATATTACAGTTATAGACGAGAAAAGCCTACGTGACATACACGCACAATATCAATACATTTTAACAAATCGATCACTTTCCGTGGGTGTGCGTACACGTTTTTCGTATCATTTTTTTCATTATTTTTTCGTTATTTTTTTTTTTTTTTTATTTTTTTTACTTTTTTGCCACCGAAAATCCGACCTGGATATATTTCATACTCATCGCGTAAACTCCGAGTGAGCGAGAAAGCGAGAAAGATATCGAGAATAAAAGTGAGCGCACGCGCGTGCGTACGGGCGTGCGTGCGTGGATGCGCGCGATTGTGTATGGCTCCGAATGAGCATGAGATATATCTGTGACTGATGTGTATGGGCGCGTGTATTAGTGACGCGCGAATGGTATTCGAGGCGATATATCTAAGGACTCGCGACAGCCACGTCCAAATTACGGACAGCCTGGCCGTAACGTGCTTTTACTACTGCCAGTCAACCGGATTGACGTTTCACGAATAAAAAGGGTTTGCGTGCGTAGGTATGCCAAATAGAGATAGGACGAGGCGAAGCACAATGGGTGTAATGAAACTAGTGCGAGTTTAGAAAAGAGAAAAATATGAAAAGTCAAGCGTGAAAAAAAAAGTAAAAAGGAGCTTCTGAAAATTATAAAAGCAAAGACTGAAGTGTGGAGGGGGAGCGAATGAAAATGGGAATGGAGGATAAGTACGAAATAGGAAAAACTATATGGAATGGCTGAGAGAGGGGTAAAGAGAGAGAGAGAGAGAGAGAGAGAGAGAGAGAGAGAAAGAGTAAATTATAAGAAGGGGAAAAGTTATATCAGAAAGAAAAATAAAGATTTTGAATACAAGGAAGGGAAGGAGAAAGGGAAAATAAGGGAAAGGATGAGCAAAATTATTTTTTTTTTATATTTGCTAAACATTGAAGAAAGGAGATTTTTAAAGGAACAACGTAATAAAGCAGTGGCATGTATTAAGAAAACTGATGAAATTTTAAATTGAGTAGATGAGAGAGAGAGAGAGAGAGAGAGAGAGAGAGAGAGAGAAAGTATATGGATATTTTAGTGCAATTGGTGCAAAAAAAATTATAAATAAACAATTTTTAAGCATATAAAGCAACATAACAAATATATTACGGCCTTTATCGAATCTCACTAAAAATATCAAAAATATTAAAAGAAATTATGAATCTCAGGTAAAGTACGTGTTACGTGAACAAGTGAAATACCAAGGAGAAAAAATGAAAAGGCTAAAGATTGACGCAAATAGTGTAAAAGAAGTATAAGAGAGGAATAGAAACAAAGAAACGTAGACGAACATGATAAAGTAACAAAGGCAAAAGCGGCTCGCAGAATGATGCAGATGCAGCATTACGGTGAGGTAGAAGGAAAATCTAAGACAAAGAGAAAAATAGGAAAAAGCACATATCGGATTTGTATAACAACGCACACTCGGAGCCGCTGACACCTCTGCACAAGCTTGTTCCACGCGTATGAATAAAGTATGAGGTCGGAGCGCGAGCGATTGAAGTAGTTACCGCGGTCACGCTTCTGGCTCTCCGTCACCCACCCTGATCACCCCGATCCACCCCCCATCCAAACCCCCTCCCCCCCACCCGCAACGCGAACCCGCTCACCTGGATCATATCTCAATCATATCAGATCACGGATTATTAAGGGCTACGAATGAGAATTGTCGGTCAGGCTCAACGTCCTGGTCTGGGCCACGACGTGGCGGATGTCGCAAAGGACGTGGCGGCCTCGCATTATTGGCCCTCGCCACGGCATTACCATCGGACGGGCTAGAGGAGAGGAGGCCGAGGTAACTCCGCGCCTTCGCGGAAGAGCTTGCGCAATCACGGGGAATGGCCGCCCAATTTCACGGGCTCGGCTTTAACCGGCGACTTCGATTTCCGTATTTATTGCTGGTCGTCATGCAGCCGCCCCGGCAGTCGATTCCCAGCGCGATCGCGTCTTCCGGCGCCTGGCCGCTGTTTGCTTTTAATAGTGGCTCGGGCTGCGGCTGAGGGGTCGGCTAGTCGGAATTGTGTGTGTTGTCGGTGATGGGAGGGTAGAGAAGGAGGGATGGGACGGGGAGGAAGGGATGAAGAGGGAGTGAGGCGAGGTGGGCGCCCCGGCGCACGGCCTCCGACGTCCGTTGATTATTCCAATCTGGATTTGATTGTGGCTGCCGTTCTCCTTGTTGTTGCCCGGGCGAGTTTCTACTCGTACGGAATAATGATTCGCTCCTGCGGGAACGGGGGACTCTTATTTCGATCGGGATATTAATGGCGATGGTCCTTGAGTTAGTCGCGGGAGACTTTGCCGGCGACTGCTCGGCTTATTGCCACGACTTTGGCAATTATTAATACGCGCGAGGAGCAAGGACGTTATCGGCCAAGTTTTTTCGACCCCGGAATAATGGTTACGTACTCCGCCGAATGGATTATCTATTGAAAACTTGGTAGCGCATGACGTATGTTAACGTGGCTCATGACCTTTAATAATACGAACAATTTATTGGCCGTTACGATTTAGTTGCTGTTAGCGGCTAAAGCCGGGTGAAGTAAGTCTATGCTTTGGGAACAAGATGCATAGACGAGTCGTAAAGACGTTAGGTGGGACGGACAGTATTATTGAAATGGGAGGTTTAGCTGAAAAATGTTGAAGCTTTATTAATTAGTAAGTTGGGAGTGAAAGAAACAAGAGAAAAGAGTCAATGGTAAAATGTAAATAGGTGAAATACGTGAATGTATGGGCCGTAACTCTGTAAAAGCTTTTTGGCAAATTTATCTGCTCGGCAAGAAATATTAAAAGTTTGACATGTTCCTTTCATTTTTAGTATAAAATATGAGATGAATAACTTGGCAAAGTCCACATCAGCATAAATAAATTACTTTCCTTACGCAATATCTACGTATGTTAAATTTTTGTTTTTGTTTTTTGTTTTTTGTTTTTTTTTGTTTTTTAATAAAAAACAAGAAAACATGGAAACAAAAGAATCACGTATCGAATATCAATTGAAACATAATTCAACTTGAAACGCCTATTAATTTCGGACTGCTCCATCAGATCAATTAATTTGGATTCTGAATTAAATCAGTTGAAATTGTAATATAATATAATTTATATGTTTAATAAAAATTTATTCAATAGACGAATTGAAGATGAATAAGCTTCTCGAATATACATGTATATATATATATATATATATATATGTGCGCGCGCGTGTGCGTGTGTATGCATAAAGAAATGAAAGTAAACGTCCAATGAATTATCGATATATTGAAACCTATTGATTATTGACCTTAATTCGTTATTTCATCAAAACAAAATCTTACAAACAAAATCTATTAAAATTAGAGTATTCATCATTCGTCATCGTAACGTGAAATTTCGATAGAATAGTATTCAATAATATTTGCACAATGAGTTTTTCTATCGAATATATGTTTAGAAACTTGCCTTTACAATTTCATGCAATACATACGTCAGCATTAGCAATGAGCTTTAAATATTTTATAAAAAAAAAAAAAAAAAAAAAAAAAAAAAAAAAGAAGAAGAAGAAAAAAGCGAGATAGAGAAAGCCAAATATTAAATAATTCAGAATAATTAAATGCAATAATTAAAAACTTTCTATGAGAATAAACACTTTTATGAAACAACTTATTTAAGGTAATACGACTTCAAACACTTTAAATTCAAAGTATTATTTTAACTTTTGTTTAGAAAAAAAACAAACAAACAAAAAAAACAGAGTTTACTTTAAAGAAAGGCATCGGTTCTCAAGATAGACTTTCCGAAATTTCCCATGGGAAAAATACGTATTCAAATTGTTTTTCTTTTCAGAATTATTTTAATACTTAAAAATCATTCGAATTCAAGCAAAATAAAACAAGAGACAAAACAAAAAAATTAAACCTAAAACAATAGTAATATCATTATTTTATAATATTTGAACAAGTATAATTCTTTTGTAAAAGAAAAAAAGAGAGAAAAAAAAATCAAATAATTATGTAAAATATTCGCATTTGCAAAACTGTATAAATATCTTAATATGTCACTTTAACTTCAATCAATTCAAACTTCAGCCAAAGTTCAGTTTTCATTAACAAAGACAGCGTTCATTCAAAAGCATGCGAGTGAATTTGTTTGTTTATTTTTTTTTTTGTTTTTGATGTTTGATTAATGCACTTACAGCCAAAATTTTATATAAAAATTTTAACTAATACGTCGATTCGTCTTATCTGCATCATATCTGTAGAAATACGATTGGAGCTCGTCGATCAATCCGTTTGTATTTGTCCCAAATACTTTACAACACAACAATGCACTAAAA
>NW_011948428.1:889660-907160 GCF_000503995.2 Ceratosolen solmsi marchali
AGAAAGAAAAAGAAAAAAAAAGATGAAGATAAGATAAGCTCCCCAAACGGCTAAGAAAGAGGACGAGCAGTGGCCAATGTATAATTCAATACTCCACATTTCCAAACAAACATTATCGACAAAGACAACGAGCAGCGATATTACATTGCCCAACGAGAATGATCAGACCACGGGAAGAACCAGAAAAAACCCAAGTGACTACGGGCCTACATCAAAGCCTCATTACGCGTATGGTAAAGCCGACTTTCGATCCCCCGCTAATCTTTCGAGGAAAGCCCCCGTAAGTACAGGCGATGACAGACTCGATCGCGGTCCATTGGAACAAAGCGATGCCATCGTCCGGCCTAATGTGAAATTCCGGGCATAAAGAGCCGCGTCCGTGGGGCTTTAGACGTTGGTGGGCGCAATATCGAGCGGAGGCCATGCGTGAAAATCCGCAGGCACCCTTTTCTTCCTCGAGCCCAGCCGGCTTCGGGTTAATTTGCCCGGCTAATTCCAAATTAAGTGCCCCGTGGCAAATGCAACAATGGCCGAGGGCCGACCTCCCTCTTCCTCACTGGTACTTTTGACTTTGATGAAGCGACGAGGCCGGACGCGTTTGATACGTGATACTTATGCTCAGTCGTCCACTCGTTCTCACGTCACTTTACCCTTTGCCCGTCTTCTTTTTCTCCTTTTTCTTATCCACGCAATTCGTGTAATCTTTAGACTGGGATATCGAGAGATTGAGAGCCATGGCCTTTTGGATGAAATTCCCAGTGCTTTAGGAGATTCGACGCTGCTATCTTTCTTTCTTTTTCATTTTCATTTTCATTTTCTTTCGTATGGCGCTTGTTTGGCTGGAGAAGCGGAGCTTTCAGGTTCGCGAGACGAAGACCAGTGGAGTACGTCGAGCTGCGTTTCGTTAATCGAAAGCTTCATCCTCTTCCAGCCCTCTTCCAGCCCTCTTCCAGCCCTCTTCCAGCCCTCTTCCAGTCAATTAATCGACACATTATTATAACGAGAACATTTCTTTTTATCGTTGATAATGGCAAATACGTGGGAGGCCGAAAGTCGACGAATACGTCGTTACTTTTTCGACTGTCGTCTGTGTAAGAGAAATGTCGAGTAGAAGCCAGCATCTCGACAAAACCGTTTGATATTAAATCTTTTCAATTATCTTACCAAACATTCAATACTGTTTAGCACTCTTATTGTCTATTACACATAAATAACAAGAAATAAAGTAAATATTGAGAATCAAAATTTTTCATGATGGGAATTTCGAGTTTAGGATAGAAATTTTTTTTTGAAAACACAACGACTATTTTATCTAACCGAAATTATTGATTTATAGCTATTTTTGTGAAATATGCTCTCTAGCTGTGTGCGCTTTAGAAATATCGTCCCTAGAGCTTTTACAATCTAATTTCAAATTTCTAACCGACATACAATTTAGAAATGTATACATTTCAAGGGCATATGGTGAATCAAAATAGCTAAAAATTACGGGCTTAATACTTGGATGCAAAGAATTTATTCGGTTTATATCGAAAAATGGAAGTTCCTTTACACTTACTTTACTAGCTAAATGAAATAAAGTTACAATTTTTTAACTTGAACTAAAAATAGTACTACTAGATACTTATACTACAGAGCATGACTACTAGATACTAGTAGATACTAAAACTAATAGTTAAGTACTACAAACTACAAAATTTACAATAATTCTAATTTTTCGAAATTGAAAGTGTCGCAAAAAAAAAAACAATAACGAATTAATAACCAAACTAATTTTTTGTTTCGATACCTTGAAAGTTTATAATAATAATAATAACAATAACAATAACAATAATAACAATAATAATAATAATAATAATAATAACAATAACAATAACAATAATAATAATAATAATAATAATAATAATAACAATAACAGTAACAATAACAATAATAATAAGCAATTTAAAATGCAAAATTAACTTACGTATTTCTTGTTTTTCATCGATAACGACGAGTACTGCTGATTATATGATATTTTATTTCCAAATACAAACTACTCCTTTTACATCTCTAAACAAATGTGAAATAATATAAAATTTCTCATTTTCATCTCTGTATTATTTTGTTTTCACATTTATTATTAACGATCGTACTTTTGTTCAAAATTTGCATTGTTTATAAAGATAATAAGTTCAATTATAAGAATTAAAATAGCCTTCCGTTCCATAAATATGGTTTTACATTTTTATTTTTACACTAATTTTTTAAACGCGGTTATTATAAGAGAAATTTTCTCATTTAGAAATAAAATGCATTGACATTTTAATAAACATAATTTTTTTAATTAAAGCTATTTTCATATTGATTTAGAGTTATTTTAACAGAGCGAGCATTAAACCAAATTATCTTCAAATTATTCGTTATATTGTTTTTTCTCTTCCACTAATAATACATGAATTTTTGCTGAAAAAAAAAACAACAAGTAATTTGAATTTAACAAAATAAAAAGTGAACATTAAAATTTAAGTCTGTGTACCTAATAATTAATAAATTTTATAATTTAATAATTAATGGTTTGTCAACTCGCATATGAAATTCTCTTTTAGCTTTCAAGTATTAATTATACGTTGTAATTACTGTTTATACAAATGTTTTTACGCGATTAAATTTTGCATAATAATAAATAATTTTTGTATATACTTGATTCAGTTATTAATTTCAATTAATTTGAATTTAAAGAATTAAATGTGCATTGCTAAACTCGTGAGTTTAATTTTATTGACACTATACACAAACTAATTGACTGTCGAGAAAACTTGAGGTGTTTCCATGCGAGATGTAGATAATTGAATTTGTTGATATAACAAAATAAATTTTCTGCATTCGAATGATGCAATATTGATAAATCTTTCTCATTGCTTGATTAATTGATAAATCATATATTATTGCTTATCAGCTGAAAGCGCTTTACTTAACCATATGCATAAGCATCCTCCTTTTTTTTGTGAATATGTATTTCTATATCTGAATATCAGAATCAATTAAAAAATCATTTATATCAACTAAGCAATACTTTATATTAATTATTTTGACAATGTTTTTTTATTTTTTTTTTCTTCATACTTTATTACGTAGTTTTCAACGGCCTTATTAATTAAATGGCAAAAAATTTACCTCCTATTATCGCTAAACAAATTTCTAAATTAATTCAAATGTGTAAATCGCACTTACAGAAGAGCAAATGTACTTAAAATCATAAAACTTTAATGGCCATTGCAAATATATACTATCCTAATTTTAGATAATTACTCTTCAAATATATATAGAAATTTAATCGAGATAATAAAAATAAATAGCTTTACTTTTATACCTCATTACACTTTCCTCAAATTTTGTAAGTATAATTGTACTCGTACGTGAACATTATTAATAAAAATTACGAAATATTAGCGTCTACGTGTCTCAAGTTGTGTCCAAGCAAACTCGTAAAAGCTTACGAAAGCAAATGCAGGAAAAAAAAATTGTATTATTGTTTCTAATTCATAACGCATTTATGCTGCATTTTATTCAACTGATCCTATCGGAAAACACCAATATTATTATTATTATTATTTTTTTTCACGCTGTCGCAATTAAAACGAGTGTAATATATTTCTTTCTGTAATTTTTTACCAATTTGCGACGAATCGGTATACGTTAGTTCAATTTAGCAATAATAATATGTAATTATCATAAATGCTCTGTTTAGGCAACGAAATACTGGGCATCGGTTTTTAATTATTCGTAAATCACTTATTTCTATAAAGATTTTATAAATTACACGTGTATCAATGAATATATAATTAATAAAATTTGGTAATGATTAAGCAGTGAACGGGCATTAAAATATATTTTTATAAAGAAATGCATATGTTTCGAATATTACGAAGCAGAAAAACATTAAATTTCATGATGGATATTAAATTTTATTCAACGTACATTATAAATTTCATACGTATTTTGATGAGGTTATTAAATAAAAGTGAATGAAGAATGTGCTGGATATATACTCATTCGCTGTAAAATAATTTAATATTAATATTATTAGATATTCAATTATTCATAAACAGTACTTCATTGATTTACTTCATATGATTAATGTAATAATAAATTACTGAAATACATGTATGAATATATTTCAACGATGAAAAATGTTTGGCAAATTTATCCTGTGTTTATATGTATAATATATATATATATATATATATATATATATATTTTTTTTTTTGTTTTTGTTTATTTTTTACCAATTACATGACGAATTAATTCGAAATTCGTACGTATTCGTTGTAATGCTATAATTATGCGAAAATTATCAATTCGTAGAATTTACGAAACAATATAAAACATTCGTGTACTTACGAATTTTTATTTATCTGATTCGAAAAGCAAGATTAATCAATGTGAACATAGATAGGATAATAGCGGATTTGGAACTATGCTACAAGGACATTAAGCAAGACAGTTATAATTTTTCAAATTATAACTAAAGCTTTTATTATTATTATTATTATTATTATTATTTAGCAATATTATGCCAATGCTTTCTTCTCAATATTGCATTAATTCAATTTTCTTTTAAATTTATTTTTAACGTACAATAGTTATTATAAAGTGGTATTATTCAGAATACGGTTTTACCGTCCTATATCCTTCAAAAATTAATTATTTGGATCAACTTATGTATACCAAATACCCGGAAGCAAAGTTCTACTTACTTAGAGTGAACTTTAGGTATGAAAATTAAAGGGATTGCTTTTTCCTGTATAATAAAGTAAGCTTTCTCGAGGATGACGTGCTTTGCAAATCTAACCTGAAATTTCCATATTAGCATTCAGCTTCCTTCTTGTGTGTGTGGGTGTGGGTGGGTGGGTGTGTGTGCAATAGAGATGCACGTTTATTCGAAAATTTTGTATTTTTAAAAATTATGCCGCATTCATTTTATTTATAGTTACAAAATTTCGTGTAATATCAAGTTTGTGGATAAGAACTGTGATACTTTTTATAGATTAATATTTTCAAATAGCAAGAACAAAAAAAAAATAAAAAAAAAAAAAAAAAATACAACAACGAATGTTCACCCCTCTTATTGTAAAAATTGCTCTTATTATTCTAAAATTATTATTAAACACGGAATAATAAATGGCAATGCATTTGGATCAATTACTTCATTTCATAAATGAAGACTTATAATTCCTCTTGTATGTCACTTATAGGTTAATTCATAGTTGTACCACATAACGATCAGTCATCGAACAAATTTATAGAGCCGATCGATATAATATTCGAAATATCCTATCGCAAATTGTTAATCGACAGAGCTCGTAAAAATCAATCTTAATTAACGCTCAGGCGAATAAATTTGTCCGACCGTTGATATAAAAAATCCGGCGAATTCCTGTGTGCTGCTGACGTAGGAGATTATCATAACAGAAGCAAGGACATTTCATCAAAACAGTTTCCAAGTAGAAACACGGTGAAAAGCTCTGCGTATATTGTTGCTTCGCAAAGTCTCTAATCTGCGTGTTGATCTTCGCGCGTGACTCTACAGTCTTTATGAAAAATCACGTGAGGAGCTTGTGTAGCGCCAACAAAGCCCTCGGCCATTATCCCCAAATACATTAGAATAATCTCAAACTTGGGAATATATTGCACATTCGCTTGACAGATACATACTTTGGCCATCAATGCGATAATCGACGCATCGTGCGATCTCTGATTAATTATCGATTAATCGAGCAAGTTCGATAATATGCCGCTCGCAACTGACAAGCGAACTGTTTTTAAATGCGAAGTGTGCGAACGAGCCACCAACAACGTCCAAGTAACGAGAAAATTAGCAAGAAACTTTTGCCTCGTGTATGAGATTTCCAATTGGAAAGAAAAAGTAATAGCTCGGAATGGATTTGCAATTTATTTTAATTTCCATTCGAAATATATGATCACGTAATTTTGTAGGCAATGACTTAAGTATTTATTTACGCATTTTGAATATAGTTTAATAGAATGAAGCACAATTAAAAATTGAACGCAAGTACTTTTGACTCGTCGAAAGAATTTTACAAAGTCCCATTTTATGTAATAACATAAAGGCAAAGAGGGACATTTGAAAAGTAAAAGATTATGTAATCGGGTAATTAAAACAGCTGGTCTTTGGTCAGTAACATTACCATTTTGAATTTTTAAGAAATTATCTTTTTAATTAAATTTGAGAGAGAGAGAGAGAGAGAGAGAGAGAGAGAGAGAGAGAATTGCATTATATTTAATAGCTCATTTATGAATATTTACTTTAGAATTCAACATTGTTTTGTCAATGAGTAATCATGAGTTCGATACGTAAATACTTTCCACATTTTATGTCCATGTTTCCTACGAAATAATGGGTTCGTAATTTTATTTATTTATGTTAGTCGTGCAATAAAAGGTCGTGTAAAGAAAATTAAGCCAAGTAAATTAAACAATTGCAATTTAATTAGCTGTGAATGATGTAATGTCTGTAAAAACATAATTATTCTTTCATTTGATTTATATAGTACGACTTTGTAAATTGTTTAACCGCATAAATACCTTGTTAACTCAATGTTTTACACGATACTTTTTCTTAAAATCAAATGCAAATGATCGTTAAAACTGCTTTACCATCGCAAAGAAAAGCCAATTCTAATTTTATTTTTACATTATAGAAGAATGGCATAGAACGACAGATCTGCAAAAATTATGTATAATTCCTACTCTTTTATTAATCTATCCATTAGAAAATATTGTAAAAACATACAACTACGTTAATGAAAAATTGAACTATAATAACGTACGTTGAATTATAAATAATACGAGATTGATATGCTAATTTTCAAATAAATAAAGCAAATGCCATGATAATTAATCTTGCGTAAATGCGCTCATAAGCATATTAAAATATTTTTGTCTCTGGTATTAATAGTTGGCTACTCTGAACACGTAATGTAAGAAATGCTTGTTACATGTTATTATTTCACGAAACGATCTGTATAATTCATCTAAAGAAATCATTTCAGAAAGCTTCTTAAAGTAATTAACACTTGTATTATCGAAGAATAATTCCAAGGTCTACGACCAATAGATAAATAATATTCATGACTACATCTTAAATCATAATGATCTATATCATTTATAAGAATAGAGAAGATAAATAAGCGTAAAAGTAACATAATAATTCGTTGAATATTTAACTGGATGTTAAAGTAAATTTATTTGCCATCGCATAAATACGTAAAATCAACTATATTTTTCAAAATGCGCTTATCGTAAGCGCCGGCGATAAAGCATAAAGCGTCAAACGATCTCGAAACGCGCGATGTAATCGAGCCAAATCAATTTCATCTTTGTCAATAAGAGAGAAGAGGAAACGCCTACTTTAGACTCCCGTCTTAAGCAATTCATATACGTGCGTCGCTGTTTATCTATTTACTTTGCCACAAATGACATTTCTGGCGCGTCCCGATGGGAAAATCTATCGATTCGCGCATCAAGCGACTTTCCCTCGCTTTCTATTCATTGCAACTCACATGAACGTCACAAAGCAAATTATGCTTTCGCCAAATTAACCTTAAACATCGTTCATCGGGAAGAATAGCAAAGCCTAATCAATTATAGCTTCAGCAGCGCCATTGCCAAATCTCTCCGAGCACGACCATTTCACAATAGATTTCTCTCTCTCTCTCTCTCTCTCTCTCTCTCTCTCACTCTCTCTATCTATCTATCTATCTATCTATCTATCTCTACATTCCATTTTTGCTGCCTTGCAAGATTTTAAAAGATATTTATTCCCATGTCATCTCTGGTGTGCCATCACTTCTAATTTTGCTAAACTTTAGAGAGTTCCTCCTCGAGAATAAGGATCTGCCAAATACACAAAGCACCTACACATATTGAGTAACATAAACATTTTTAAGAACTTTTTAAGATTGACTTGACTGACATCGATTACTTCCTGCCTATGTTGAAATAATTATTTTTTTCTCCATTAGTTACCCCAACGTTATATATTATACTCTTTATATTATTACAGTCAATAAAGGCCATTTGAATTTAGCAAGATATATAAGAATATGTAATTACCATGTTCATAATAGTGTAACAATTGAAATTTTATGAACATTATGGCAAATTATGGAAGGATTTCTTATAAAAAAAATAACAAATAATAAAAAAAAAAAAAAAAAAAAAAAAAAAAAAAAAAAAAAAAAAAAAAAAAGTACCTTTAATCGATTCGATTACAAGGAAAAAACTCAAAATAGTAATATTAAATACTTTTTTTTTAATATTAAGGAACTAAAATATTAAAACCATATTCTTCTAATATATGATTTTTGTATATTTGGATGATAGTTTGCTTTAACACTTTTGAACACTCCGACGATTTTACGAAACTTTCATTCGAAACAATTACGATATCACTGTTGCAATAGCGAAGATACCAACAGAGAGGATTTCAACGAATTTATCTTGAAAAAGATAGAATTTTCAGAGAAGAATAATACTTATGGAGATAAATACCTTTTATTTTATAAGTTAAAAGTTTACATGTTAGATTTCAGTAAGGAATAAAAGCATAAAGTTAAAAGTACATTTTATCTCTTTTATTTGAAGTGTAAGAAAGGGTAAAAAGAAAAAATTTTGAAACTATCATTTCTTACCAGAGAAACATACATTTTCTACTTAGCAATTTTATTCTTCTCTACACGCAGATATTCAGGTCGGAAAATCCCGTTTTAAAATAAAAGAAATATTATAGGCAGTTACTACTATGACTATTCTCTCTATTCTCTCTTTTATACGCAGTCATCTTTATCTTACGCATAAGTTTCATATTTTACATTGAAAGTGTTACTATGAGCCTCGATTAAAACAAAAAAAAAATCGAAACTATTTTTCGCAGTGTATAATTTTAAATAAATTATATATCCTACTGTATAATTGTCAATGTAAATTTTTCACGAGGACTCTGTATTAAATAAATTCCTTTTGATCGAATACTTAATTAAGTACTTGTTATGATTATAACAATTTTACAATACCATTCATTATAATGATACAGAAAAATTATGTGCATAAAGCAGTATTTATTATTTACCTTAAAAAATATACTTGCACACGCAAACGGCTTTTCAATTACGTAAAAATCATTAGAATCCGTAACATCAGTGACAAAAAAATCAGTTACAAACATGCGAATCAATGTCCTCATCAATTTCGTAGTAATAAATTGTATAATATGTAATAATAATGAATTTATTGATAATTTTATTTTTCTCACCTCCTCCTCCTCCTCCCACCCCCTCCCAACCACCTCTATCACAATTTCAATATCTATATATCCGTCTGTCTATCTGTCTCTCGCAGTTCTTCGATCGTCCTGTATACCTTGTTTACGCTCCCATTTTTTCCCCCGTTACGTTTTCATCGCTTTCTTTTCAAATCTTTTTTTTTTTTTTATTTTTGCCACACGCTGTTGGCAACGAATGGCCTTGGTACACGCGATAGTCCCTCCCTCCCCAACACACTACAACTCAACTCTTTTTTTACATAAATCGCTTGGAACGCTGTTTCGTATAATGTATGTGTACGTATAGACTCGGTGGTGAATCCAAGCGTCAGATGTATTAATCCGTCGAGCGGAATAAGCGGAAAACGAGGACCCTTCACCTGTCGCTCTCTCCTCTCTTATTTTATTCCCAACTTTTCGTCCACCCCTCCTCCTTTCATACAAGGCATACGGGAGAAATGGGTCGATGTCAGGGCTCATAATGGCTGGATTACTTTTTTGAAGGCCCTTTAACACCTGACTCCTCTTTTAAATATTAAAGAAACGATTAATCACGGCGACTGGGCTTATCGAGAGCCACGCGTATACACGTGTAGGAAGGTTTTTGAAAAATTTTCACGAAAAAAGCGTAGCTTTATTATTCATCGAGTGAAATAACTCTCGGCATCATTCATAGTTGATATGATTACGAAAGTTTGCCACTACTTTCGCTATCACTTCGTGAAGTCAAGGGTGCCCGTTGAATATACGCTTGTCGTAATTTCGAAGAAGTTTGTTTCCCTTGTCACTGAGTTTATTGTGGCTAATTTATTTATTCTATATGGCATCGCAATATCATTATTACCGCGCCATAATAGTTTTTTCATTACATTTAATTTAAAACAATTTTTTCAAACGCGCTCCGATATTTATGCATTGAAAATTTTAATATAATTTCTTCTGATACAATAATAAATTAAAATCTATATAATCTGACTTAATTTACGCGTCGTATTCCACATTCAACTCGGTAATTTAATTAAAGAAATATCAAAAGGAGACATGATATTCATTATTATCGTATAAATATTAAATGCATTATATGGATATAATATCGGGTAGAATAAAATGCGAATTACTATGATTAATACTAATTACTTTATTCGGCCACTTTATGAAATTCATAAATTATGACGTTCAACTTATTTCTTCATAAAATTTACAATGCCACGTGATTATTACAATGATTTTTAACTAGACAAATATCATATTCATTTTCGTACATTTGTCAATTTAACGTGAACACAATTTTCAAATTCAACATTTTCATTTATATTAATTTTAGCAATTGTTCTAGAAATATTTGGTATGCAACTTCGTTTTAAATATTAATTAGAAATTGAGAAAATGGACATTACGTTAACGAGAGTTTAAGCGAGTGTTATAAGGGTTTTTTTTTTTTTTTTTAATGAATTTGCCCTTCGACTGTCACGCTTAAAAATTTACATTTACCAAACAGTAAATCGGCACCGAGCCTTCAAAATTTCCTTAAAATGCTTATTTAAACATTTAAACATTGGCATCGCTAATCGATAAATTACGGATAATATTAACAAAAAATAATATTATTCCTACAATATATAGCATATCTCCAGCAATCACTAAGAATCATACGAATAAATTCATTTATTTCATACTTATCCATCAAACTCTATGCGCCAAAACTATGAATTAGGTAGAAATTTCATTTTTAATTCCGTCTCAACTGATACAATCAAACAATACAGTGAATGAACGAACGATAAAATAAAATTACACCACCAGCATCCTCCTCGCAACAAATGTCTCGCGACAAATAAATATTACTGAAATGAATATAAACGACTGTGGAAATTAAAAATGAAAAACAACGGCAAATACTTTGTACATGCCACCTTATATTGAATTTTCAATATCACCAAATTATTCAATTTATAAAGCACGCGATCGAAGCTATTTCTTTGAATTATTCCCACTATAAGTCCCAATAATCCCCCACTCCTCCTCGTCTATGAAAAATATCTCATCGTAACTACTCGCCGTCATTTATCACTGCACTCGCCGTGAAGAAAAAAAGCAAAAAGCCACGACGAGCGATTGGCCATTGGTGCGCCAAGTCAAGTATTTTAATAGGCAAATGTTGCACCACTGGATCGACGCCACGAGGTCCGAGATCCGCGCGGAAGGCGCCGGTGCCATCCCTCACGTCGGCCTCGCGTACACGCGATCTACGCCTCGGCAATCGATCCTCCAATCCTTCGCGTGTCCTTGATCCGCGGGCTCTCGAGTATGCCCGCAAAATATACGAATTATTATCCTAGTTTGGCTTGGTCGGTACGATGGGCAAATTAGTAACGGCCGACCGACAAATGTGCGAGGAGTTTTATTAAATTCCTTGGATACGCGCGGTTATATCGGCTTGTAGCAACGTACGAGCCTCGATCGAGCAGCGCTGAGATTTATTCGACTTATCGTGGGGCTCGAGTCTACACTGCCTCGACAAACCTCCCACCGGATGTTTATCCGACCAAATTTCCCTCGAAACTAAAGTATCGCTCGAAAGAACGAATCCACTGGGCTCGCGTCCACGAATTACGTACAATCCATCTCCGCGCGCTACTTACGCAAATTACAGCACTCGAGCTCGAGCAAAAACCTGTTATCTCTCGTAGATGCTGTATTTACGCGAAGTCCCGCATTGGATGGATAAGAGGCAAAGCCAGAGATTAGCGTTATCGTCATTTGCTCGCAGCTAAACGAACGTTAATTAGTTGTTTTTATGCGGTGAAATGTAGTAGTAGAGTCAGCGAGTGCGTGCGTGCGTGCGTGCGTGCGTGTGTTCGGTAACGGGAGCCCCTATCGAAGATAAAAGTCGTTGTAGGGAGTAGAGAAGCACGCGACAAAGTCGTTCGGGGGTGAGATTGTGGCTCGACTCGAAAACTTGCCGTCGTCCCGCTATCGACTGGCCGAGGAATACCGAGGGTGTTCTTTTCTTCCAATCGCAACAATAATTCGAAACATCTCCCGCGTCCTTGTCTCCGGCAAGTTCCGCGGGTAACCCGGCCAAAGTAATGCAGGACAACTCACCGCAAGCTTGTGCCTGATTCGGGGAGTTCTCGACTTCCTCTGGGGCAGCAGCACCACCACGTCCTGGTCCTTGAGACAAGCGCTGACATTCTTCGAGTAAGAACTCGAGGCTGAGGAAGCCGCGACCGAGGTACAAAGGGTGGCCGAGCCCTCCTCACCCGAGTACTTGGAGTAAGCGACGTTGGTGACGCTGTTGTTACCCCCGTACGAGACGTTGTGAGTGTTGTTCACCTGAAATTGAGTCGAGCTCACTCAAAACTATTCCTTCATTTTCTTCTTGCTCCACATTTCAGGCATACTCGCTCTATTTCACAAGACTGCGCTTAGACAATGAGCGCCCAAGTGCAATTGCTAATCTAATGTTTCAATTAGCCATTACTATCATCGTGTGAATTTAATTTTAATTTCCAATCTGCTTTTATGTTATTGAGCGTAATAATGTACATATCATTGAATTCTTTGAAATAAATGCGAACAATATATAATAGCGATGTCACTATTATAGATAATAATGACGACATTGGTGACGGTCAGAGTATATCAATAAAATTACGGAATATCAACAGTGCGCTGTTCAGTGTGAGGAAATTTTTTTTCACCAAACGAAATTAGCAGTTTGAATAAATTTCACTTCCATAAAGTCCATTTGTAACTGTCACTTCCTTGCTACGTTGCAGTACGTTTAGTACGGCGATTTAAGGATAAACTTGTTTTTGCGTTAAAGCCTTCTATCATGAATAAAAAAAAAATAAAGAAGTACAGATTAATTGATGACTTTTATTTGTACGTGTACTAAACATAAAAAAATATTCTTGAGATTTGTGTTTTACAAAGTACTTGACTGTAACCTTCAAAGCTCAAATAAAATTTTATTTACTTCAAGGAACATCCAATCTACTCAATGACATTTACTTTCCTTTTCTTATTTACCATAAATGCCATAAGTTTACTAATCAAACAATGCAATAAATTATGAAAAATTTGTCCATTATTCCAATAAAATTAATGTATTTCCTATGGAAGATTAGCAAAATAAGGATTTACACTGCTGTAAATATTTATTACTAAATTAAAAACTTTACACACAGTATTGATAATATAACATCTTCACATTTGTAAATATAGTATGAATATTAAGTTACATAGATTATACATTTTTTTCAAAATAATAGAAATTCACTTTGGAATATCGAAAAAGAAAATTTACGATACAATAAATATACGCTGAATTACCCGAAAACAAAATATGAAAATAGACATATAATAACATAAACTAACTAACTAACTATATAATAATAATAATAATAACAATAATAACAATAATAACATAAAATAATAGAAATTACAATGAAATTTCATTCCCTCTATTGTTTTTGATCATTTCTAGGATACTACGATAATTGATGTACCAATACATAAATACTTGGACATTTCATCATTATTAAATACACTAATTATGTATAAATTATATATAAACATATAATGGCAAAAATAAAAATTTCTCTAACAATACTGTTTCTTTTGCGTATCGTATTTTTACGTACCCTCCAATGAAAAAGATAATTAATTATTAATTATTTAATGAACCGACATTAATACATGTCGACATGACACATGATACATGATATAAAAATATATATATATATATATATATATATATATATACCTCTTATATTTATAAATAGATTTTATATTACGTACATTAAATTATAGGCTGAATGTAAATTAGAATACGTGACACATATTTTATAAACTACGCTCGCTTTCAATTTAAATTTACAAATACTGTAGAAATTGTGTTACATATATATTTTCATTATAAAATTAATTATTTTTCTAATCCTATATATATTTCACGTTACACGCTCTAGCGCTACTAGTGATATTTTTGTCTGTGTGCGTGCGTGTTGCGCGAGTGTGCGTATTTGCGTGCGATGAAATCAAGTATTTGTTGTTATATAAATATAATGAGCATATATGTTTGCTTTTTTTTCTCTTTTTTTTTTCTTTTTTTGTAAATATACAATTAATCGGTAAATTATTGTAAAAAAAAAGAAAAAAAAAGAAAATTACAAACGACATATTAACTGTATACTGTGTTTGCACAAGTTCGTATCTACCATTTTACAAAATACATTGTCTAGTAAAATGTATTATTCACGAGCATTGTTACAAAAGTTAGGGGTGACATTTTTTGAAAATCTAATTAAATAATCATTCCGTTCAAATTGAATTGTAGACGTAACTTTATAGTGTATTATCCATCGAGATAAATCGATGTAATGATAAGCACTAGAGCACACATTTATGTATAATTGGTAAAAACGTTAATTCTGAATGTTAATCACCTGTACGAGAATATGACAAGCTTGGGAGGCAATCTGAAACAAGCCGTCCTGCAGATTATGTCCAGTGTGATCAGTAGCCGTGTCCTTTCCTCCTTTGCCCCATTTAAAGGAAGACATTTCGCTCCGACGCGAAATGACGACCAGTTAGTTCGTTCTCCCGATATTAGCCGAAGAAATCGAGAAACTTCATACTCACCGGTACAATTATAGTCTTTTGGATTATTATTTCCTTATATCGTCGGCGGCGTTTGTGGGAGAGTGTCGTATCCAACCTAAAATAGAACTTAGTAAAGTGTCGGGGAGAGGGAAAATTGCTCTTTAGGTTTGCTGATAAGTCCAATCATAATATCACGATACATATTATTTTAAAGTTCACTGAATCTCGTTGCATGTAAGAATAAAGCGGCTGGGCATTGGCTAGTAATGATAGCTTCGGAAACTCGAGGAGGAAGAAAGAAATGCCAAAGATCGAGCCGATAATAGAAGTCACAGGGTGTTAGAGGTTATCGAATTATCAAGTCGACGATCGTCAATCGTGCAATGCTAACGATAAGAAAAGTAATTTCGAAAATAGATAATGGGTTCGGAAAAATTAAAATTATTTCATTCCATCAAGTATTGAGTGTTATGAATGTTAGTCTAAGACGTACAATACTAAAACTCATGATAATTCTAAAATTACAGTTCACACGGATAATGTGTACCTCTATTAGATATATTAATGCTATTGCACAATTATAGTGCTGCTAATTAAAAAAATGGTGGCGAAGGCATTGAATGCAAAAGTCATTAATTACGTTATCATGCCGAGTAACACTTTTATACGAAATTATGAAATAAGCAATTTATTTTCTAAATATGTACGTAACTATGTCATTTAAATGACTTGATATGAAATTTAGAATTCAATTTAAATTTACAATCGACAATGTCAAATTACCACGAGTATTATAAATGCGTACAAATTTAGAAAATATTTCTTCCATGATATACGTACATGCCAATATTCCAATTAGTTGCAAAAATTAAATGCAATTATAAAATACAATTAATTGCTTTTGATAATTATATATATATATATATATATATATAATATAATATAATATAATATTGTCGTTGGAGGATAGTTGTTACTTTTGTTGATAATAAAGTATGCTTATAATCATTCTTTTATTTTTTTTTTCTTTATTGTTCTAATATAATTGATAAACAATAATTGATAAATAATGCTGTTAAAAATTATGGAGCTTTTATGGATTATTTAGGTTAAACATGTTGCTATCGAAATTTTTTTACAATGTCATATTGATATATTGTTAAAAATTTATATAAATAGCTCATATTGTTTGATTGAGAATAATATTAATATTCGGTACAATGTTATACAAATTGGAATTTTGCACACATTTCTTAATTCGTAAAATGCCGTAAATCTTTTAAAGTAATATATACATATATTTAAGCTACATAGCTTAAATATACAATATAAACTAACAAATCATGAATGATTTCATACATTTTCAACATAAAAAGTAAAATGTAAATAATAATATAAAAGATAAATAATAGCTAAATAAAAGTAATGGTTGTAAGCATTTGTGATTGCAAATTTGAAGAAAGCAAGATGAAAACGATTATTGCTTAAATATTTCAAGTTAACATTTACTTGCTCACAAAATTTCCTCGTTTATCGGCTGCACTTTACTACTCATACTTTTCACATTAACTCGATATCAATGTGCAATTAAACACATCCATTGTTAATGTTCTTTCCTCTCTAATGCGATCGCGTAAATACCAACGAAAATTCAGATCCCGTATGCTTAAACCTCATCTATAAACAATTAAATTTCCGTATATTTACATAATGCCAATCTCCGAACTTACCACTAAGCTAACGAACGAATAGTGAAAAAGTACGATTTCTCATTTACGTCGACGTACAAACTTTTCACGCAGCCGCTGAATAAGCCTCGGGAATAATTCAAGGAGTATCGAGATCCAGGCAAATGCAGTGAAAAAGAGATTAATCGATATTAGGTTTTGGGCTGCGCTGTAACAGGTACGCATTAGCATGTAAATTGCGTTAATTACGTATGCTCGTAACGTCAGGAAAATAACAGAGCATAATGACTCACGTAATGCCAAGTGGTTTCGCTTGGCACCGCACCACCCCCAATACACTCGCACTCGGCACGTCCCAGGAGGAATCTCGAGGATCGTGACCTTGCGATCGGGCCCGGACTTACCTACCCCAACCACCCAAGCGACCATCATAATTCGATAGGCCGGCTCGAGTCAACGGGTCAACGTCGATCCAATGGCTAAATCGATCGTTCGCACTCGGCCTCGAAGTTTATTAAGCACCCGACTGATGAACTCAACCTAGTGTATTCCTTCCGTCCCTCCTAATGTCCTAAATTCCTGACCTCCACACTAGCTACATTGGGACATCGCCTGAAAGCCTGTGCCTGTCTGTCACGGACAAGTCATCTCGTATCTTCCCAGCGACCAACGATTGTCGATCGATCGATCGATCGCCCATTCTCGGCTTCCCACCCTTTCAGCCTTAATCTCCCTTATAACCTTTGCGCAGATTTACACTGCTCGTTGCACATCGATCGCCCTCTCTCGCTCGTACCAACTGTTTCGGGATAATTTTGTGCCTCCGGACGCTCCGGAGAGTAGTGCTAAACGTGGGTGGGCCACGACGCCGAGGGAA
>NW_011948428.1:912160-927729 GCF_000503995.2 Ceratosolen solmsi marchali
CGTACCTCCTACAACCATATTTCGCATAGGGAAGTTTTATGATAAACCACTGCAAATATTCTTTCCTCATTTCTTACAGAAAAATATTATATACCCTAGGTATTACAAGACCATAATAAATTGGCAATTCGTCGATTTCCTTCCCCGTTGACTTTTTTTTCATCAAAAGCTTTAGCGTTTTTACCGAGACCATAGACTCGCCTGTCTATACTCTTTTACACATAATCAATACATTTTTTGTCATCCACGGACATCCGCATGATGTTGATCATTTGTTATGTTTTAAAAATTTCCCATCATGAATTCAGGCTTTTAAAAAATTTGTTTTAATTCCAGATAAATTTAGCATCGAATGAAAAATCAATGCCGTTCACTAAACTGTAAATTAAATAAGTCAAGCAGATAATAAAAAATTTATCTAATATTTTAATATTTTAAAGGACTCTTAACCGATAATATTTTTATAATCTGCTCTGTATGATTATGAATGAGAAAAACAAAATCTAATTATTACTAATATTTTTGAGACGATCTTTCTTAATCTACGATTCATATTAAATATAAACTTTGCCTGCCTATTAGGAATGATTGATTCTACAATAATGTACTTCAATAAAAAACTGATATTACATTTTTTTTTTTTTTAAGCTACTTTTATAATTAGTCTAACTTATTTATTAAAAATATTTTATTCTATAAGTTGATCTATTCATAATTTTTATATTCAAATAGAATACAATGATGGACTTTAATTTTCTAAATTATTCATTGGATAAGCGTATCAAAACTTTACTAGAAAACGTTCTATAACCCAAAATCCAAATATTTTTATAGGAATTTGTAAAATCAATTAATTGACGGTATAATAAAATTTGCAATTTTGTATCGTTTAAAATCATTTAACGTATTTATTGATAAATTAACTTTATGCTGCATTAAAAAAAAAAAAAAAAAAAAAAAAAAAAAAAAAAATTAAAACTGTATATTATGAAAATAGTATTAAATAAACGTAAGATGTAATCAAATATAAATCTTTCAAAATATTGAGCTTCAAAATTATATGATTTAAGGATAAAAGACTTCAATTTATAAAATATGCTATTTGTCGAGGACCAAATGCCTAAAGTGCATTTGTTTTAGTCGGCGACATATTTTTTAAATTGTAAATCTCATTTACAAAAAATATATTTCGAAAACGGACACATTACTCCGACCTCTCATTTATCTCGATATATATTAATGAGAAAAAATGACAAATATTAAATAAGATTAAATATAAATAAGCAATTAAATATTCATTAATTGACTTTCAATATGTATATTTAGTAATAGTTTATATCAAGAAAATATTACAATATATAAAGCTTGAAGATTTTCCATTTGCATTATATGAATATTTATAAATTTTATCGATTTTTGTATTTACTTTCCAATTATTTATTTTTATTATATATCTATTTTTAAATACATTTTAATTCATTTATGTGTAAATTGAAAATATAATTCCGATTGAAAATATCATCTAATATATAAATACCAAATATTTAATAATAATTTTATGTATTTCATGTTAAATGCAATTACAAACGGAATATTAATAATACTAATCTCAAAAGTTATTTCTTTAACTGTTTCATTTGGAATTAAAATTTTTTTTGCATACAAATTCTTACTGCTTATCCGGTTAACCAATGAAATAATTAAGCCTATTTTTCAATTACCAAAAAGAAGAAAAAGTTATAATATTAGCATTAATCCAATATAGATTCAGCGTATTTAATATTAAATATATTATGATTCTATAATAATAATAATAATAATATATTTTTCTTTCTTACTATAATTATATAATCCTTTAATTAATAATGATATGTGTGTGTGCAAATGTATGAGCAAACGTGAAATACGGTAATTCAATTTGTTTTATTTACTACCAACGCTCAGATTATGTAAGATCGTTTGAAATTCTCATTTTTGCTAGTATAATATCGTTTTTGTAAAACAAAATAATAAATCGTCATGTGTATTATTAAAATTATTAAACGATATTATTCAATAATTTATTACATACAGAAATATTTTAATCAATGAAGAGAGAGAGAGAGAGAGAAAGAGAGAGAGAGAGAGAGAGAATGAGAGAGAGAAATTTTCTGGTCTTCATTTGATATAATAAATAATATTAAAATTTTAAAATTGATAAAGATTTATAATTGTGCATATAATTGATCAGAAACTTGCTAGTTGCATTATCTGTTCGTTATAATATATGAAAAATAAGAAGAAAATTATTTAACCAACTTTAAATATAAATTAAATATAATTATAGAATATAAGAGAGAGATATGGATATGAATTTATTGAAAAATATCATAAACTTTTATAAGAATTTCATTAAAATTGTTCAAAAAAGTTTTGTACATCCTATAACATACCTCTGTTAATATTTAATTTATAAAATTGAAAACACTTGGATAAGATATACTTATTTAATTTAACAAATATTCAATATTTTATTTATAATTTTAGATGCATTGGTGCGTCCATAAAGATATTTAAGAAATTTAGAATTTCGTCTGCCATCATTATATAACCTTAGAATTATTAAATGGAATAATTTGTTTTAAACCTTTCGTTCCAAAATCTAACTTAATTGAAATTTTCAAGTCACTGCACAACATATTTTTCTTAATTACATCTTTCAAAATGGTGAAAATAAATTGCAAAACCATTGCAATTACTTTTTCAATATTCTAGCAATTGCAATATATCAGTGAAAATTAATATATTTGTAAAATGAAAATAGAAGATTTTATTAACAAAATCTTTTTAACTAAAAAAATTACGTGAATAATGTTCTTCGCGAATTAATTAAAACCATTGTGTTATACATTTAACAACAGTGGCAAAATTATAAATAGTTTCAAGATATATTACTAATACTTAGTAAGTTCTAGTATTAATAACTATTATTCTATCTTTAAAATAGTAGTTGATGAATTATCTAATTTTCACCACGAGAAAGTTTTGATTTACAGACACTTTGTAAGATACATAAAATAAATGTAAAAACAATATTTAACTTATAAAGAATGCTCACTAATTATGCCTTTATAAGTTTACTCGAAGTTTGCTCAAACAGTCAGTATAAATAATATTTAAGTATGTAAAAAATTATTATTATATGTAATATTATAAGAACTTTATGAGTGACAAAAGTTCTTGTAAAAGTCTTGAAAAGTGGGTGTAGTCAAAATTTTGCAAGCTTTCTCCAAACTTAAAAGCTAGACTTATAACCAGACATCAGTCAGTTTAAATTTTTCCCATGGATATTAATAAATCAGAAGTATATTTTTATTTTCCGTTCCACAAATATCATTCAAAAGATTAAGGTTAATCAATATTTCGTCTATTTGTTTTTATTATTATGGCTACATATTTTATTGAATAATGAAATATTGAAATATTTTTGTCGTTTTATCGTTACTCATATTATTGATTGTTTTGTCGAAATTATCTATTCTATGGGAAAAGTATTTTAACGGATTATTCAATACAAGATAAAAATGCATGTTCGAGCGTGCAATTCCCCCCCCCTCCCCCCAACCAACCAATGCCTGTGATTCTTTTAACTCGGTATCATCCTCATTCATAAAATCATTATCTTCTGTTTCTGTTTTTTAATTCATCCTAATCATAATGCAATGTAAATTTTGAAAACGCGTAGTTCTAGGAGAATTTGGATGATTTTTACGTAAGCATTACGATTAGTGATATTCTTCGTTCTTTGTGGATAATTTTGTTATTTGTGAACGTAATTATTTCATAAATACAAATTTAATTTAACGTTCGAATGATTTTGCTTAATTAAATACCTGAAACTAAATAAAATAAAATTGTAATATATTGATTTTTATTATATATTTATTATAATTATGAAGTTATTGCGTAATAATTTTTCATTTACTAATACCATTCGATCGAAATCATTTTATCAACTAAAGTACGATTTATTTAAATAATCCCGAAAGGTTTAACTCTTTTCCACTGAAGTACAACAACATGTTATTGTGAAGTGAAATTAAAAAATATTTATTACACAATATATGGACCTATTCTATTAGGTTAAAACGCAAATCTAAATTAATGAAAGTATTTTTATTATATTGATTTTGAAAATCAGTAAAATTTATAGTCGAAATTCAACGGTAAATAATAATTTCATATTAATAAACAAGTTTCCTGAAATAATATTGTATATTTTCTAGAATTTTCCGAATCATTCTGGAATAATCATCTTTAAAATACTTCGCTCGATCGCAAACATGCATTATCTTGTAAATAAAAGTGTATTTTAAAACCTAGGATTTTGAAATATGCTAGGACGATGTTATCTATAGAAAGCTTTATATCGTCACAAAGCTTCGCCTATGAGAAAGCAAAATGTAATCAATCAGCCGAATACCATTACCAACGATATTCTCAACAGCTGAAAAACGGCGAAAATTTACAGTAAAAATATGCATGCATCTCATTCATATCAGACGTCGTTCAACGAAAATTAATAAGTTTTGAATGCATCCCTCCAGATTCTCTATAGTCATTATCTATTCCTTTCTCCTCTCGCGTACCTACCTACCTACCTACCTACCTCCCTCCCCCAACCCCCCTCAAACGCCACTACCACCTAATGCCACTCGCTCACGCTCTCTAACTCCCTCACTCTCTCTCTCTCTCTCTCTCTCTCTCTCTATATATATATATATATATATATATATATATATATCTCTGTATTATGAACAAATCCCCCTCCACAACCTCTGACAATCTGAGAACTTTTTGCGCGAATATCGTCGACAGGCTTGTTGTATTTGTATCCTCGGCGTGTAACGCGAGTTGGTAAGTTTGAGTTTCAGTTTTGATGAAATGCACGAATGTCGTAGCGTCGCTGTCTGTGGCAAATTAGGACGAATTGTGCGGGGAAGTCGCGACGGAAGGAGTTATATCTGTATATATAATGCGTGGGACGCCCTTCTGCATTTCCAGGGGCTGCGTCGACAGAAATTGAGCCGATAGGAGAACGATGTAATGAGTAGATAAGGAAATGGATATGGGCTTTTTTTCCTTCGACTTTTTTCTCTTGCCCTTGGTAAATTTGCCTTTTTACTTTTAGTTTATTTGCACGAGTTATTGTGCAGCATGTAATTTTAATGTTGGCGCTCGTATTTTCTTCGAACAGCAAAGAGCTTTTTCATTGTTGGGAGACAAGATTACGAAACTTTGAATAATGAACATTACATTCAATGCATACATTGTCAGGGGCTGTTATTAGTGTTTGGAAATTTTCAATATCTTAATTGGAAAATCTGTTTATGTTTCTACGAAGTCGATGAAACTAGTGATGTCGAATGTTACAATGATAGTTTTTTACAAGCTTTTTCTTCGCCCTATCTCTTTCCACATAAAACAATTTTCTCGTATGACAATTTATGCATACATTACACTAATAATGAATATTATATAAATATTTTATATATATATATTTACACTCGGAGAACCAATCTAGCAGGTAGATAATAAAATCTGGGAATAATCGACACGGGACGAGAAAAATTATGTGCACATACATCCGCCTATGTAGCGCCTATGTATACATATGTAACACCATGTGTATTTATATGAAATGGTGTGGATATACACATTAAAATACCTACAATCATTTTTATATATTTAATAATATAAATACGAATTTTCTATTTTATAAAACAGGTTGCAGCTATTTCATCGTTTAATCAAATGTTCATTTGAAAAGTTTACGTACTTAATACAAAATTATACACAACTATTTAATGATATATTTTATATCTATGATAAAAAGATGGAAATTTGATAAATAATTCATATATTTATACGTAATATTAAATAATGAAATGCATAATAATGGAAAATTAATGGAACAAATGTATGAAATTACTTTAAAAAAAATCCATTAAATTACTTTGTAATAAACAAATAAATACACGAATTAAATATAAATGAATGAATTTCATTTAAAACAGTAGCCGTACTATTAAAGCATTAAAAGACACATAAATAGAAATTTTTATGCACTAATTAATTTTAGCTATAGGATATCGATTGTGTATTTTGTCCTTTTAAAGTCAAACATTTAGTTGCGTTTTATTTCATTTACCGGCTCTGTACTGATCATTTTAAATTTTAATATTTATAATATCTTAAATTTTATCATTAACAATTATTAATACAACATTAATACAACTATTATAACATAAACTATTAATACAACAAGATGAAATATAAACGAAGATTTATTTATTTCCTTTCCAATCATTGTGCCTTTATTTTATTAAATTTATAAAAGTAGAGTTCAGATAATATAATATTAGAAAATAATATATAAGTATTTTATTATCTTTTAACTAATGCTTATATTTCATGAAACGAATAATTTGAAAAGTAACCTCTATTTTCCATTAGATACAATACAATAAAAATATAAGAAAAATTATGTCTATGAATTGATTAATGAAAGTAATACAATTACCTTTTACTAATCAACATTTTTAGTAAAACAGCGAATTAAATGGAAAAGGAGAAATACTATTTTCCACCAATCAAATAATTTTCTAGAGTCTTACTTTTAATAACTTCTTGAGTTTGATGCTTTTGATATCTTAATTATTTAATTTCTAAAATACTATACAAAGACGAGAAATATGATTGATCATTTAGTTGAAAATTATCCGAATATTTTCATTCTACCTCAGATTTTTAATGAACGAGAACAAACTCACATTTGTCCAATAAACAATAATATTAACAGAATCATTACATAAATGTCCATATAAAAATTTATCGGTAGTTTCTAATTGAGATTTGATTATTATTATATCATTCATTATTATAAATTGTTAGGTCTGCACGTTATCACAAAAAAAAAAAAAAAAAAAAAAAAAAAAAAAAAAAATTGGCTTTAAAGCATTTTGATAGAATTTCTAAACTTGTTACTATCATTATTTGAGTAATGATAAAAGTATTTACATAAAAAAAAACTTAATTCTCAATTCTATAGGTAAAATACATGATTAATACAATGCAAATGAACTATTAAATATATCTGGAATTTTGCAATAATATAAAGAATCATTTAATCTAAAGAATATTATTAATTGATTTCAAGCTTCGTGTCTAAGAAATTGTATTTTTATTATTATCTCCGAGCATCAGATTTATAACAGATTGCTATGTATTATATCTAATATTCGCATCGTAATAATGAAATTTGAAATTCTTAATTGAATCAATTTATTAATCGATAACGTTAGTAACTTAAGATACAAAGTACAAATTAATAAGCAAGGATTTCTTAATTACAAAGTTCTTTAATTACAATAGAAAATTGCTTAAGCACTTTAAAACTGTGAACTTGGTTTAATAAACAAAACTAAGAAACTCTTAATTAATTGAATAACTCATGCACGCAAAATATAAAAAAAAAAATTACTAAAAAAATGTAAACGAGAAAACTCGTAACTTAGTAATAATGATGCAGAGATTATTGACGGAGCAAATCATATGCTCAGTCCAAACTTATAAAAATAAATATCCAAGACAATATGAAACTCACCTAAGTATTTTGAAAATTATATCGAATAATAAACGAAGGCAGAGTAATTCATGCTATAGACAAAAAATATGAGTAAGATAACAGGTAGTGAGATACCTTGTAGACTATTCCAAAAAGGTCGACCAATTAAATTGTGATAAATTGTGATTATCGTCTATCGCAACAATCAGTTTCTCATCATCTATTAAACAATTTTGAATAAATATGATCCAACTTGGAGCGTAATTACTCTCTTAAAAAAAAATATATATATATATATATATAAAGCCTATGAACGGTGCTTATTACGTTAGATAACAATCCAATTAATCAATTGAAATTGAAAGCTCACACTATTCGTCAAATAAATTGTTTAAACTACATACTCATGATAATGATTATATAAAATAAACTAAATAATATTATATAAAACCACTAAACATATCTTCGGCAAACGAAGTAGTATTTAATAAATTAACTCACCCTCTGGCCATCCATTGCTAGAAGGCAATTCAACATTAATACATAAAGATTGCATAATTGATTCGACAATATCATATATCATTCAGTCGTATTGGAAAATTATCAGCTGGTATTCATATTTTATATGAAGTTAGATAAAAACAAGAATATATAATGACCCAATCTGTTTATTTGAATAATTATAAATTCCAGAATTATATGTTCGGATTAAATTTCTCGGCGAAGGAAGTATATTAAGACAGAAATTGTAAGAGCAAATTTAAGGATATGAGATTGAATATCGTTGAACTGAAACTTTCTAATTCTTATAACAATATATTCTAATAATATTTCCTAAAGGTTGGATGAAATTGTGCATAAACATTTATGTAAAATACATTAAAATAAAACAATAATAGTTCATCAATTTATTATCAATTATAATAAAGCATGAAGATTTATATTCAAGATATATTGTTGAAATTTAAATTTAAATTTGTATAAAATGTGTCAGATATGACTCGTGTGTATATATATATATATATATATATATATTGAAAATTTTAGTTCCTACTAAAAAAAAAAAAAAAAAAAAAAAAAAAAAAAAGATAAATAAGAAGGTAGACATTAGGATCATTTACTAAACTAGTATTAAGAAAAAAATTGCCATAAATAAAGCTAAGATTAAATATTTAAAAAGAAAAGTAATTTTTGTTAAAAGGATGATTTATATTTGCTATGAAATATCCATTCCATCTGTGAGTACATAAAAAGAAACATAAATACTTATCAATAAAGATTTACAATCTTTTTACTCAACAAAAATATAACGTGAATATATAAATTCATGATTTAATTTTTATAGATAAATCTATTAAATAAGCCGGAAGCTGACAAATAAAATCTTTTTTAAAAAAAGCTTTATCTTCTGATACTTACCGCATATTTAAAAAAAAAATATTTAAAATAAAAGATTTCGGCAGTGAATGAAATTTATATGCGAAAATAATATTCATTTTTTAATTTATTAATATTAGTTATGAATCTTATTTTACTTGTATTTGAGATTCCACTTTGTATGAATAAAATGACCAAAGCATGTGTATTAAAAATTAATATCAAAAAAAAAAAAAAAAAGAAAAGAAAAATTTCAGAACAAGTATGAAACTTTTAAATAAGTGAGTATTTAAAAAAAATTATTAAATAGAAATATATACATAGTGAAATGAAAATACTATATTAATAAGGATAGAGTGTAAGATTTAATTGATTATTGATTATCAATAATAACGTAAGAAATTTATAAAACTACCAAATTTAATAAATTGATTAATCGTAATCAATTATCGAAAAATAGATATTAAATTAAATTGGTCATTAATAATTTTTAATTACAGCAAGTTCGGCAATTAATTTGAAATCAATTTTTATTATAAAATTTTATAATTCCCAATGAAATTCATCAAAATATATTATACAACAAATATTATATCCAAGTTGGGTACGAAGATTTAATTAAAAAAATTTAGTCCTAATAATTTCATTTCTCAACTGTGAAACATAATTGGTTTTCATTTAATTTATTCTTATTTGTTAAACATTTTTGGCAGTTTAGATAGAAAAGGAAACTAGTTTTTTATTTATCTCAACATTTTTATTAAATATATAATTATTCTATCACAAATACATACACTACAACTAATTTATATTGTTGTTTTGATTTTTTTTTTTTTTTATATAAATATTTAAAAAGAGATATATTATTAATTAATGTATAAGTAAACGATTATCTTATAATTATAATTTATTAAAACTATCGGTCATTTTCCAAATCAACCAATATAATTCTTATCGGTAAAATGGCAAAACAATGTGAAAGCAAAAAATTTGGTCATACTTAATATACAAACTATATATTAAAAAAAAAAAAACACACAACTATTTATGTTACAAGTAATTAGCTCTTTAACTACATGTTTCTAATTATATTTAATAGAACGTAAAATCTAATTGTCATTTCCCTTTCTAATAATTAATTTGCATTAATTAAATTCAAAATTTCAAAATTTTAATCATAACGAATTTTATTTTACATATACATATAAAAGTAAAAATCGCGTGTATCTATATTATTAATATAATACATTTTTTATTACGTTTTTATTTTATTTTTTTTTTCTTTTTTTTTTGTAATAAAATAAATAAAATAAAATAAAAAATAAAATAAAAACGTAATAAAGAAAATACAGTTTAAAGAAGGTGATTAATAATTATTTTAATTAAAAAATTAAAAAATTACTCTACATAGATGAGTTTCAATAGTCACGATAATTTCCATTTCCAATCACTTATATCAGAGGTAAAATTGTACTTTGCACTGTTGTTTATCATGCTTAATATGAGTACAATATAAGCTTATTTATTATATAAGCCTATTATTTCCAAGTACTATGTTTACTTACTGACTCATCGAAAAAACAAAACAAAGTTTACTAATTTTAAAGGATAGTCACTATTCGTTATTTGCACACTCGTTTCGCAACAATTGCTTTATTTTGATTAATTCAATTGTTGCATTTGTATTCAGCATAGGTTACAAAATACAAATTGTTAAATTCACATAAAAATTATAAATGCAA
This sequence comes from Ceratosolen solmsi marchali, assembly GCF_000503995.2. NCBI lineage: Eukaryota > Metazoa > Arthropoda > Insecta > Hymenoptera > Agaonidae > Ceratosolen > Ceratosolen solmsi. The sequence goes on from NW_011948428.1 coordinate 922,886, forward strand.
GCGATATTTCTCATTTAGATATCTTGTTTAAATGAGGTTGTGACATGTTCACATTACGCTGAATTGTTATCCATTTATGAACTAAGAATTTAGAAGAATCATTTTAATAATAATTATTAAGCAGATTAATAAATACATAACATTTCATCAGATTATTCATTTTCATCGGACATCATTTATTTTGAAGGTAATATTTTGTTACTTAGATAAAGTGAAATGATTTTTATTACGATAATAAATTCCCATTCCTTTGATTGTTTCAGATAATATAATTGATGATATACAATTAGCAATTGTTTTTATTTATATGAAAAAACTTTCTCGTCATTACCTTGCTAGTTATCGTTGTATTGTTCTATTGTTTTTTTCTACCGTTAAATGGAATTTAAAGCCTAATTTACTCACGAAAAATGTAACAAACATTTATTCTGTGACTTCAACGATATTCGCATGAATCTAAAATTATTGAATGTGGACTTGGTCGTCAAGAATATTTTAATATTTATTAAATAATCTGTGAAATAAAATACTCATTTCACGTTTTAGAGAATGTTTTTCGCCAAAGAAATGCAAATCCATCCTTTTTCAACTATTAAATATCTAGGATATATCCCTTTATCGATTATAAAATTATGAATAAATTTAATTTCGTAAAATTGAATATTATAAATTCCAATCTGTATCTATACACTATGGACTTTAAAATAATTATTAACTTTTACATACATAAATAGAATGACTAATATTCAATGCCACAACAAATACCAATTTCGATAATAATATAATATTTAATATTGAGTGGAATAGAATAAAATTAAAAAAAAAAAAAAGAATAAAGAACGAAAAAACGAAAACAAATAAAATGGGAAGAAAAATAAGAAGATAAAGCATTATGTATCTAATATAAAAGTGGCACCCGCGGGACAAACAAATGAATATTTTAATATTTCAACAAAGTAACAGCCAAAATTCGCGATTTATATATTTTGAAAAAATTCAAAAAGACCGTTTTTGCTCGTCGACGCGCTGTCGGCGCTTGACCTCGACTCTGTTTTTCATCGCACCATAATCATGTTTAATCATCGTAACGTCCAAAGTGCACCCACGAGAATGTTTGAACAGAGTCCCGTACAGCCTCCCAATGTATACTAATGCGCGCGCGCGCGCGCTTGTGTTAGTGTGCGTAATTTGGCGTTGGAGTTGCAAATTTTCGACTAGTTTGAACTTTGACCGCTAATAAAATAAAAAGCGATACGCACGACCGAGCAATTGGCGAAACTAACTAATGTCGATGATGTCCAGCATTTGTACGGAGCAACTCATTGGCAGGGCCGACACGTTTCCGTGGTAATCGATGAGGAATTTTGAGAATTTCCCACGGTTTTTGAGAATTGCAGACGGAGAGGCCACGCATTTTACAAATAAAGCACTTCGCGTTCAGGCTCTTTACGGTGGAAAGTTAAGAAAATGGCAAACTATAAAGGAAGACGATTTAACTCGAGGCTCATGTACTACTAAAGGCGACCTACGAAAATACGAACATTGCACTTGTTTGAGGCGGAAAAGATGAAAAAGAAAAAAAAAAGAAAAAAAAAAACAAGAAAGAAAAAAAGAAAGAAAGAAAAACAAAAAAGAAAAAATAAACAGAAGAATATCGAAACACGAGCTGCGGGTGATATCAAACTTTTCTTCATTGTTGCTATTGTATTTTTTAATAATTGAAATAAACATACGAGAATAAAAGTACTTTAATGAATTAATGTATAATGTAATAAAATTGGCTCTATCGAACGTAAAAATAATGCGAGAGGAAAATACTGCTATAACAAGAGCCTCTAATATTAACAAACAATAATTAATTGAATACTTGTTGAGTAAAATATTCGAACGCCTAACGTTTAACAACAATGTCGGCAAAAACTTAGAATTCTTTAAATGATAAATGAAATTAAAAATATTTTCCAAAATTAACAAACTCGTGAAATTGAGAAAGCATGCCTTGTGTGAAATAATGGCAATAAATACAAATAACCGCGGCTCGATTTCCTTGCCATCCTATCTGTTCCTAAAACAGAGTATTATTGTCAAACAAATTGTCGAGCCCATAGAGTTAAAAGTTAAAAGTTAACCCACTAATTTAGATTTGGATTTTTCAATAGGCCTCTCTAAATTCCGAATTAGCAAAATACGAAAATAAATAAAATAACTCGCCAGCGTGTAGCTTTGCTAAATCCATACACTCATAAGAAAGATTTTAATAGGTTTTTTTTTTTTTTTTTTTTTTTCTTATAAACGCATTGGTCCGCATAGGGGAGCTATTGAGAAAGAGGGAAAATTTTCATAAAGCTTGGCTCAAAATATTGCGGGGTGCGCCAGATTAGCACCCATGTTACACTGTTTGTTCCCATTCTGGTTTACGTGTTTTATGTACGTGTACGTGTACGCCCCTATAACCTGTACGGGAATCGAAAACGACATTGCCAGAAGCGGAAAATTGATTCATTGGCTTAAAGCGGCCGGCGCTCGCAGCCTCCGGATTTTCAAAACGGCCGAAAAATCGAGATACAAGCACGATTTTGAAAATAATTTCGATCATGTGTACGCGGGACGGATCGATCGACTTTTTATATACGAGTGTTTAGTTGCGGTGGATAGTGGGTGTGTGGGTGGCGGGAAGGGGGTAGAGGAGGATAGGATACGCGTGTGTCATCATAACTTAAAGTCCAAAAGAGGAATGGTGTCTGCTTAAGTACGGCTTAAAAGAAATTAATAATTCGTAGTATTATTGGGTAATGAATACAGTTGGTAATTGAGAAATAAATACATTAGTACATTAGTTGAGGATAATGTAGACTTTACGTAGAATAAATTAGAGATGTACAATGTATGGCGGAGCGTATTTATGCGCAATCGTTATTGAAAATGAAAATTTTATTCGAGCGCATGAAGTGGGCATATTGCGTAATTGATTTTTCTGCAAAGTGCGTAAATTTGCCCGGCCATTCATGCGAAATTGTTAGAATAATTAAGCACATATTTATGTAATTTAGTGCGACAGTGAAAGCATTGGATATATAAATTTTGCAGAATGCGCGTAGAAATTTTTATTGACTTTAGTGCGTCACTTTATTTTTAACAAATAATGCCAGTCGAGTTGGTTATTTTTTGAGCTGATTATTGATTATTAAATATCTTTGAATACTAATTGAGAGTGGAACGAAATTTTATCAAAAAAAAAAGAAAAAGAAAAAAAAGAAAAAAAAAGATAACAAATAAATAAATAATTAATTAACATGCACGCTGCTTCACTGTGGTAAGAAATAGAAAAATTAACCATTCGGAAAATCCTTCTAGATCGTTATTTTTTATTACGATACATACGTCGTCAGGATAAATTGTACTCGCTAATTTACATATTAAATATTCAAACTACTCGCTCTTCAACTAATAATAATAATAATGCTCAAAATTTTTTACAAACGTAATCCTTTCTGACTTTTTCATTTAACAGATTAATTTTTATAATATTTATAATATTCACGCTATTTTATTATTAACCTATTAATATTTCGTCTTTTTAAAAACTAATAATGTTCATTGTCGTCGTGTATCACCGAAAGAACGTCACTGTTGAAAGCGACGATGGGAACTTTAATTAAAACTAATACAATAAATTATTAAAGTTTAGAAATTTTATCAAATTAATTCATCGGCATGAATGAAAATTGCCATATTCCCCACATTGAATGAAGAATAAATGAATCTATTTCTTTTCTTTTATCAACAAAATTGAAATAAAAATTTTTCTATTATTTTTACTTAAGCTCGGCCGAGCTCTTATTTAATATGTAATAAACTTTTGAGGTTAAGGGCCATTAAAAGTTAAATACAATGCAGCTACAATAACTTTCCTAATTGGTTAAATATATTATTATATGTCATTGTTAATAATTATATGTTGAAATATGAAAGATTTTACTCTCTGTCTTATAGTGAGTAAACATATTATTATGAATACAAAATTCTTTTTTCGACATATTCTCATAATCGTCGTCCCTCGTGCAAAAATGAAGTTTCATAAATTACTATATTAATTAAAACAAAAACAATAAAGAAAAAACAAAACAAAAAAAATTATGAAAATTAATTACATAAATAAACACATACAATATTTATAATGATATTTAATGTTTTCATGAACAAATTTTAAATGTATTTCCTACGAATTCTTATAAAAAATTATAAGAATAACTGATTGAAAATAATTGATAAAATTGAATTTGATCATTTTCAGACAGCTTTGTTTGTTTATGAATTTTAATAAACAACATAAGGGAACATCGGCATACAGTTAACAGTATTAAAATTTATTTGTAAAAACAAGTACTTGTTATAAGAGTATTCCTTATTTAAATTACTGTACATTACGTATATTATCACCATTTCTACAAACATGTATTATATTAATATAACGTTAAGAATTTTGTCCTTTTTCAATTAGGAGTTCACCAATTCAAGTTATTAAAAATCAAATTCATCTACTCTTAAGAAAGGTAGAATTATTATAGGCATTACAAGTAAATATTTCATGAGTAACTATCAAAGAGCAATATTACATGGTAATATATTAAAATTTTATCAACCTTTCATCATAAATAATCTTTTATGAAAATTTAGATTTTTTTAGATTATAATGCCATTTTTTTTTTTTTTTCTTAATATTTCACTGGTAAATACATCACCGATGGTAAATGAAGAAGAAAAAAACAAAAAAGAAAACAAATCAAAACCAAAAATTAAAAATCAAAATTTGTCATAATATTATTAAGTATTTGAAAATCAAA